>NC_064243.1:66423409-66725454 GCF_003254725.2 Canis lupus dingo
GATTAACAGTTTTCCTTAAGTTCCTCCTACAGACTGTGTATAGCATTAAATTTATTAAAAGCTTCACTGAAAGCTTGAATCAAAGGCTTTTAAAGCTTATAAAGGACCAGTAAGGAAATTGTGGTCTATGATAATTAAATAATTGGCCCAAATAAACACAATGAATGGTGCCGAGCCTCAGGGATATATCTCCTGACTCTTAGCCCAGTGCTCTTCACGCCACTCTACAATCCATTTGTTCATTTATCCATTCAATGTGGTGCAATGGTTGACCTGATGGCTCCCATTCTTCACCTCTCTCTGTATCTATGTCCTTCCCATGTAATCTTGCCATGCCCTCCTACTCTGACTTTTGACTCATCCATGTGACTTCTTTGGGATCAACAGGATATTGGCATATGCGACACAGAGACTTGAAAGATAATTGTACAATTGACTTTGGTCATTTCTGTCCTTTCACTACACCACGTAGACATGCCTAGACCAGCCTCCTGGAGGTTGAGAATGACAGAGAGTAAAGTCAGGTTACCCTAGTCATCAGGGCTGAGATAACCAAGAGTCAATAGAAACCCAGACATCTGGGTGAACCCAGACTACATCAGTTGAAACTAAGTCAAGTCAGCTGAACCCCACATCCTTCATGAACTAAGTAAATGTGTTTTTAGCTATATGCATTAAGTTTTTCTGGCAAGTATGCAGCATTGTGTGACTAGATAAATGATACCTCCAACAGCCATTTATCTATAGAATCCCAGATACTGGGTATGTGTGAGAATGCAAATCTAAATATAACATAGTCTCAGATTTCAAATTGTTCAAATGTAATTTCTTTTTTTTTGTAATTTTTTTTATTGGAGTTCAATTTGCCAACATATAGCATAACACACAGTGCTCATCCCGCCAAGTCCATCACCCAGTCACCCCAACCACCGCCTACCTCCCTTTCCAAACATAATTTCTTAAATTGTTTAAGTGTAGAATTAATATAGAGTGTGGTAAGTCATTTGTAGATAATTCTCAAATTCCTTCTTTAATATCAAAATATGGGATCCAGATGATAGATACTACAGAGGGCAACTGAAAAGATCAGAGTTAGAATGTTAATATTAAACAAAACAAACCACGACTCCTGTTTACATGTGACTCATCCACAGCCCACAAAAATGTAGGTCCATCACTCAGTATGAATTTTTAAATTTATTATCAGGCCTGACACATAGTTTGTCTTAACACATATCTTTGAAAAAAAAAAAAAGCAGATTCAACCAGCATTTAAGTACTTCCCTGATTTTGATATTAGATGCCTTTGGAAAATGTATTATTATTTCAAAGTATTAGATGACTACTAAATCATAGTTTTTCAGGACTGAGCAATAAACTGGATTACAGAAGAAATGTAGCTTCTTGCTTTTTCATATCAAATTCAATTGATAATATTAAAACATTGAGGGGAAATATAAGGTCATGAAAATTATGTGTAGGATAATATATCCCAGATTTCAAAGAAGAAACACAGAATTTGAACAAAGCTCTTAAACCTGAAATCTATAACGTGAAAGGCTGAGCAGATCTAGGCTGATGGTTTGATCATAATGGGTCAAGTAACATCCCCGGTGCATCTTGGCAAACCCCTGGAAGATTGGGCATTTTATAAACACATTAGGGTTTCACTAAGAACCACATTTTGCTAGAGGCACTCCTCACACTGGGCTCTCCTCTATCTAGTCAAGCCATGCCAAGTTTTCCAACCTCTCCTTCACTTTACTTTTTATAGCCAGGCTCCTGTTCCCTAGTCCTTCACATTAGGACTAGGGATCAGGAAGGTAGATGTTTCTTAAGCTACTGACCCTGCCATAGTCTCTCAATCTTGTTTACTTATCATCAGTCCCTCCCTCCAGCACCCTGGCTCTCCAAACCATTGACAGGTATTGACCTTCCCCACAGTACTCCATGCTTCAGTGCTCAACTGCCATCCATTAAGCATCAATCCCTTCCTCTTCCTCTCTCTCTTCCTTGGCTCTCAGAGTCCTCCACCTTGCTTAGAACTCTGCTCCATAGTGTGCATTTTTCACTACATATTCAGCTTCCTCTTAGAACATTGTCTCTACCTCCCTACCTTGACTAAAATCCCATTCTCTATTGAGGACAGCACTTCTCCTGCAAACAGAGATGGCTGCTTAGTCTCCCACACCCTAGATACCCTCAGGTTGGTGCTATTCTGGCCCATAGTACTGTCTGTTGCATCTTTACCTCCTTGCTAATCCCTGCGGCTTTGATATCCCTGCCCGCTAGCTATGCTCCATCTCCTCTCTTGTTGGAATCATCCATCTATTAATCTCTAGTCACAATCCATCTTTCACAAAAAGACTGGGTTATTATTTGCCCTGCCCAGCCATGTTGCCCTGGTTGGTGTTCACATCTTCACAGACATTCTTTTCAGCACCTTGACTGGATCTCATTATAAATGAACTTTTCATTTCTCTACCTTAGACTTTCACTCCAAGAATCACACCTGAAACCTGTCATGACAACCTTTTCCACCTCCAAAATCACCAAGTGTCTTTCTCTCTCACCTCATCTCCTATCCTTTATTATCTGTAGCCCAGCCAAGCTCCCATCTCCAACACTGCTTTTGCCACCAGGACAGTTTTTGGACCTCACCGGAATCTGAGCTCCACTGACCCCTTGCTTTCTCTGTACCCACCAGCTTTCTAGGCTCATTTCCCTTTGTTCTCTACACAACATCCATCCTGATTTGAAAACTTCAATCTGGCCAGTAGCATGTCAGACTTTATTTACCCTGCTTTACCCCTCAGCAGCATGTGATGTGTCTAGCCACTCCTTTTCCTTGGCCCAGCATCCCTACTACCACTCTGACTACTCATTTCTTGCTCAGCCCCCTTTGTTGGGTTCAACCTTATTTACCTAAACATTGACTTTTAGGACATTCTCAAAGTTTTGTCATTGACACAGTTTTCTTTATACTATCCTGGATAATTCCAACAGTCACGTGGCTTAATTTACTGTTTATGTGTTTACGTCTTCAGAAGTGAGGGGAGATTATTAAATGCGATGACTATAGGCTTGTGTGCCATGATCAGCACTCTAGACTCCCATTTTTATGTCCTTTAGCTCTACAGTTCCACCACTCTTTCTTCCTATCTCAAGGCTTAGGTTTTCTGTTTGACTAGAACATTCTTCACAAACTCTTCTTCCTTAATTTTACTAAGTCTCAGTTTCCTGCAAGTTTTCCCTCGCCACGTAACAGTTTTGCCAGCACTCTTATTCTCTAGTCTTTGATGACCTTGAAGTTTTATTGGGATGCAGTTTTTACAATATAATTAAATAATACCTGGTTTTAGTGTTTAATGTCTCTCTGTTTATTTTATTTTATTTTTTTATTTTTTTTTGAATTTTTATTTATTTATGATAGTCACACAGAGAGAGAGAGAGAGGCGGAGACATAGGCAGAGGGAGAAGCAGGCTCCATGCACCAGGAGCCCGATATGGGATTCGATCCCGGGTCTCCAGGATCGCGCCCTGGGCCAAAGGCAGGCGCTAAACCGCTGCGCCACCCAGGGATCCCTGTCTCTCTGTTTAAAATAAAAACCTACTGAGGATAAGGACTATGCGTGTCCTATTCATTGTTCTCCATCCTTATCTCAGTGTTTTAAATATAGTTTGTATTAAATAACTACTTACTAAATTAATGGAGAAATGAAGGAGTAAATACAGACTTAATTTTTAAGACTTTTTCTTTGGCTAGCTTATCAATGACTACTACATAGTTACATTTTCATATGTTAGAAGTGATATCCAGTCACTTTTGACGTAATACTTAGTATATATTTGAAAGGAACACCTATTTTAACTTGTTTTATCCATAAAAAAACACACATTGCATTGCAAATTTTATGCTTTTAAATAAATTAACTGTTGCAATCACTACAAACACTTTAGTTATATGGTATCCCATATATTTCTGTGGCTCAAGTTAGATTGGTTCCTATCTATGAAAATTATAAATCCAAGAATGGTTATGCTAGGGAAATTGAGAACTTAGTGTGTATACACAGTGGCCCCATATTCCCCAGGCACGAGATTGTGACCTGATATTAATGGAAGAAATAAAACTCTGTCAGGTACTGCTTCAATGATATCAAGCTTTCAACCTGGAGATCAGACCCAGAGGAAAATGAGAAAAATAAAATGCGTGTAAAGAATAGAGAAGCACACGGATAAATTTGAACTGGCATGCATCAGGCCTTTCTGACCACTCTACAGTTGCAGTTCAAAAATAAACCCTGTTTATTTTGTATAATTTCCACTTCACTTGTCATTGAAAATGAGTCATTATAATCCTGTCTGCTAATATAAAATGATTATTAAATCATTTTTCATGTTATTCTTAGCTTGTAGTGTGCGTATTGCTTTTAGTTCCCGCTGAAAGCCATGATCCAATTACAAGACGCTGAAAATTTTTCTTATGAACAAAGAAAAGAACAAATAAATATTACCCAAAAAAAGTGTTTTTCTTTCTTCAAATCCGTCTTTCATCTCATACCTAAGGCCATGTGGTTGGGGGGAAAAATAATCCTTTTCCAAACAATCCACTGAGATTCCTGGTTTGTGATTACATTTATTTGTGTTCCTTCTCCCAAGGGCGAGGCTCGCTTTTCTTTAGAAAGTCACATAGGACCTGTCTTGGCCCAGGGACTAAACATCACTCACATTTTAAACAACATGAAGTATCCCAGATAACGTCCTTTACTTTTTTACTTGGTAAAAAAAATATAAAAAAGAAAGAAAAAAATCAATCACTCTCCTAACAGACTAAAAAAAGCATCCTCTTCTCAGCTTTTATAAACAACTGCTTCTTTCCACTGCCTGTACTTTTTCACTTCAGAAAAGTGAATCCAAGGGATACGTGGGAAGACATTTCAAGTGATATTTGGGAAGAAATTTCCTATTAAGTAACTTTCCTCCTCAGCATTAAATTACGCTTAAAACAGGAACAGTAGTAATAGCAATTCAGAAGCTATACATTAAAATAAAGAAATGAGGTTCCAAATCCAATCATAAGAAACACAGGTTTGCATATTCAAATTATCGTTCCAAGAGAACATGTAATCCTCTATGCCATCTGTCTTTTAATGTGTGTGTGTTTTCTCTTTTTGTTTGTTATATGGTTGAATCACCATAAATAATTTAGAAGGTTATTAAGTGGTTTTGAAAAAACTAATACATTTCTTATTGTGCATTATAAAGTCTCAATTAAATGGAGGCAAATGTTTGGTTTTACTGAGAAGAATATTTAAATAAGCGAGAATATAAACTGAAAAATAATTTGAAGTTGATCATCCATAGAAACAGTCCTCTCTTTCAGACAATAATCTGAGGTTTCACGTAATCATTCATCTGTACTAATAACCTGCCTTTCTACACAGAATACGTTCTTTATACCAACTGCACGAGAGGCCCTTTGAGCTTGTTCTATCCAATCCCAACAAACCATCTTTGACCCCTTGCCTGTCCCTTGCGGCCTTCGTGCGTGGTTTGCAGGGGTTTTGCCCAGAGCCATGGTTGGCAGGCCCCATCAGAAGCCCACTGCCTCCTCTTCCGCTCGCCCCAGGGTTCCAGAACATGGCCTTCCCAGGTGAGACTCTTTGCTGGCGCCCCTTACCCTCTGCAGCAAGCACTCTCCCTCCCTCAACCATGCACACCTTCTTCATACGGGACCATTCTGGGTGGGCTCTGAGCGGTCAGCTAACTGGGACCTGAGGAGCAAAACCAGGTGCTTGCATATGGCTTGACACTTAGACACTCTTGGCCCAATTATAGCTAACACGGGGGCAGATCCTTCTCTCGCCTGCTGCAAGTACACCAGAAGTTCAGGACATCTCAGAGTTGGGGGTTTTCTATCTTTCCTGCCCTTTCCCTTGGACAGAGACCAGGCAATAGGCCCATGGAAAAGGAATATGCCTACTCTGCTTCCCTAGTTGTTCTGATTAAAAAAAAAAAAAAAAAGACAGCTTTCTATCTCAGCCCTCCAATGCTGAACTTACTGGGACCAGATCCAAGAAGACAAATCCCTGCTGGAACTATTAGAGATCTTATCATGCATCATATATCAAAGATTGTTCCTTGTTCTCTGGTAAAGAAATCATTTACTATTAAGATGACGTTAAGCTTTCATTTTCAAAGACATCTTTCCAGAACATATTATGTATTAAAGAAAGACATCATAAGTATGCATGTATTTCAGTGGCTTCTTCCTACTTCTTCGCTGCTGAAAACAGGGAACTTGACAATTTGACATCTGCAAGTGCTACCATCCTGATTTGATGTTGATTTGACCACCCTCTTGGGAAAAATCAAATCCTAGCTCACGAGAGCAGAAGAACTCAATACAATCACACACTTTGATTTAAACAAGTTTAAGAATTTTCCTTCAGAGTACTCAGGGTGAAGAACCTCTTCACACCCTTTTGTCAAGCTCAATCCAATCTGCTTCTTGCTATTCGAATCTTCCATAAATTTAGCCCAAAATGAAATGGACACTTGAAGCAAGGCTTAGCCAATATATCTTTATTGTAAAATGAGGCCAGAAGCGACAGCTAATCTGTACATTTGTTAATCGTAAGGAGATAAATGAGAAGTCCGGCTGCCCTCCAGCCCTCAAAGACGTTAGCGGTGTCACTCCAGATAACGGACAAGCACGCACAAGGGTTTGCTGTTTTAGAGCTGCTCCGGCAAGGGCATCCCCTACACAACACCAAGGTCAGCTCACTTATAATGTTGATGCATGGATGCTGGAATAATTCTGTAGAGAAATAAATTTTCTTCTTTCTCTTTATTTTGCCCTCCTGCCAATTTTAAGATTATTAATTCATATGACTATTGTTATGACTTCCATAGCTCCTGCTTTAATTGAAAAATCATAACTCTTCGACTCCGTGTGGGCAGTCTGTGACCAAAGTACAGGAAAATTAATCTTAGTTTGAATTATAGAAACAGAAATTACAGTAGAATAAAGCACGTGACTTATTTTTTGTTTAGTTTTTCGTGAAATTAGTTTTTAATCAGTAGACATATGAATAGCATTTGAAAAGTGTCCAGCAGAGCAACGCTTGCTGCAGATGGCAGATGGGAACTGCAGTGTACCATATAATAGTTCTGTATCGAGGAAAAGTACTCTAAATTCATTTCTTAAAAATTACATTTGAAATCATTTTAACCTTGTGGGTATTAAAGCACAGCCTTCTGTATAAGTCTTTGAAAAGGTATCCATCCTGGCAACCTGATATAAAACACTGCCATATTATTATTTGAGCTAGAAGTGATTTTGATGAATATGATTCATCTCACTGTTTCTTTAAGTATTCCCATTATATAAAATGTTAAATGGCATGTTTGCCACTGAGGTGTTGCTAAAATGTAAAAATCTCATGCTATTGTGAACCAGCCTCTAACACAGGGTGCAGTCCTTGAAGGCTGCTTCCCACCTCTTCACCTCAACTCAAGCCTGGCAACAATTCCTGCAAACCCTTTCCATGAAGGCTGTTCTTACACCCTGTGCCCCGTGCCCTTTGTAAAGCACCATCTGGGTCTACCATTCCACACCTTCTCTAAATTTCTACAGTATCCTGACATGACCCTATAGTCATCTCCAGGATCCCACTTTGCTCATAATGCGCTCTTCGGCTCACGTCCTCCCCTTGGTCATTCCTCTCCCGACATGACATCAGAAGGCCTTAACGTTTACATCTCTGCAGAACTGTTTTCCTCCTCTTTTTTTTTTTTTTTTTAAGCCTCTTGTAAAAACAATCAGAACTTGGATCTCATGGTCCCTCAGAATTGCTCCGTCATCAAGATTGTGGATTTTAGCATGCTCCTCTGTGCTCCTACTTTCTTAATACCAGTCATCCCTCTCAATTTGCAATCCATTTCTGTCTCCCAGCTTCCTTGCCTCACTTTGTCTCCCCACCCAAAGGATCTCTCTACCTTTGTATGTACTTGAAATTTTTGAGAATAAAAAGTTAAAAAAAAAAAACTACACAAGTTGCTCCAAATATCTTTTTCTCACTGTGGTCGTAAGATCCTCACTTCCCATTCTATTCTCGTTGCCAGTCCTCCAACGGTGCTTATTGCTGATTATTTTTTTTAAAGGCTGATAATTTTCCCATTTGTCTCTAAAAAATTTATGTTCCCTGGTGATATCTAGGTCCTCAAGTTTGCTCAGTTATCTGAGGATCTCTGTTTCGGTTCCTTGTGGGGGATCCAGAGATGATATTTCAAATTTTTTCCTCTTTTTAGCAAGCTCGCAGTCACAGCCTGGCATTCCTCAATCTTAGGAGGTCATGTAATCATGTCATTGATGGAGATTGTGGACATCTGAAATCAATTCCCACAGCTTTCCCTGTTTTGTCTTAGAAATGCACTCGAGCTCTCATCCTTCTTAGGAAGGGTCCTGTCCTCTTTCTAAAGCCAGTGCCTCCCCCTTTTGACTTCATCCATTATTCTACCCACTTGCACTGTATTCTCTGACCCTGCTCTCCATTGCCTCATTCATTTTCTGCCAAGCTTTAGTAAGAGTGATCTATTCTTATTGCTCTTTTTCTTTCCCTCCCACTCACTTATTATATGGGTATTTACAGAATGCAATCTGGTTTCTGTTCTTACCACTTGACTGAAAATATTTCCACCAATAACTTTTTAGCCATCAGTCATAAATCCCATGGCTTTTTCTCAGACCTCACAGTTCCTAAGCATTCTGCTGAATGTAACTCTGATAACCATCTCATCATCTGAAAAAAATGATTTTCCTCTCAATCTCCAGTAACATTGTTCTCTCATCTTCCTTTTTATCTCTTGGATCCTTATTCACTCATCCGTTTTGCCATCTTTTCTCTTTCCTGCCAACCTCTACATTGGTGACCTCCGAGCCATTCTGATTGCATGTTCTTGATGAAAACTTGAAACATTAAACAGAAATATCTCACATGAGATAGTTTTATAAAACTATGTATGTGCTCTACTACCACATATGTAACTATGTACATTTACTCTACTAATAATATATCCTGTGCATTAAAAAAGTAGACATTTTAAAATGATAAAGTTGATTAAAGTTGAGGTAAAAATATTTTAAGCAAAATTATTTGTTAATAATATTGAGAAAAATGGTTGAATCATTTTCATTACTTTTTAAATCTTGATTAATGTGATACAGCAATTCAGTTGTTTGTTTCATAATTCAGCCGGATGATACACTAAGTTTTAGTGGCTCTCACTGCTAAAAATGATATACTTCACAAAGCTACATGGATCCAAATGAAAAAGTACATTGTCAGTTGCTCCAAGTCATGAAACATATTTTCAATGATGCCTACTAATTTTGCAAAGATATTGTTGAAATTGGCTAGTAAATTCCTATCTTCCCTGATGTCAAAGTGATAGTTAATATTTCAATATTGGATTTTTTTCATTAATTAATTAGTTTATTTGAGAGAGAGAGGGAGTGAAAATGCTCATGCAGGAGGGGTGGGTAGAGGGAGGAGAGAATCTACAAGCCGACTCCCCAGCTGAGTGCAAAGCCCAATGAGGGCCTCCATCACGGGACCCCAAGATCATGATCCGAGCTGAAGTCAAGAGTCAGCTGCTTAATGGACTGAGCCACCCGGGCACCCCTCCCTATTGGATTTAAACACACTGATATTCTGTGGAAGCTTTTATAAATGGTTAGAAATTTTGTTTGTAAGTTTTTAAAGTTTGCAAGATGAGAAGTTGCATTGTTTCCAGCAATGGAAGCATATAACATCAGAAATATTTTTAAACAATCCATTTTCAAAATATTCTATATAGGATGATTCTTTTGTTATAGCTATTTTTGGTCCTTTTTGATCGAAGGACCAGATCAAGGACGCACGTGGGCATTCCTCTGGTGGCCGACTACTGATGGGCACTTAGGGCGTAGATTGACAAATTTGAACTCTCAACTCTCAATCAATGACATCTTAGTAACACTGAACTTTAATTTTTTTGTAAAATGAATCTTAATATTAGCACATCTTTAACTTGGAGAAAAATGACTTGTCCTAAGACAATCAGAAAATCTTTAAATGATACAAAAGAGTACCCCAGTCATTCCTCATGTCGCAAGGTATCATGAAGATCCTACTATATTTTATACTTGTGTTTCTATGAATTAATCTCATATTTAAAACACCATTCAGAACTTTGTAAACTTCTGGCTAGGGGTTCTTGGCTGCCTAACCTGCCTACAGTGACAGTGGGAATCTATTTCACAGGTGGAGTCCTATCTTTAATATTCCTTTAGAATCACTTAGAAAAGTCTAGACAATGCAGTTGCCCCATGAGTAGTTGTACTTACTCAGTTCCTCCATGAGGCAATGCTTGTGCTAAAGAGGTCGGTAAGGGATAGAAGAGTGGTTTCTCCCATGCATTAATAAAAAATACTTCATGGATTTTATTATCGAGCGCAGTCTAACAAATACAATAGGCACGTATGTTGGGGAAAAAGCAAGCTCTAGTGCAACTTTGCAGAAAATCTCCCTTACTGAGTCATTTGTCCATACAAATAATGATAACAGCTAAGATTTATTTTGTGCTTAGCAAGTGCCAGGTACTACTTTATGCCTGTTACATGTGTTAGCTTATTGAATTCTTCAGCATTTTTTTCCTAACCACCTTCCAAGAGTATTTTCAGGAAAAGAAATGGTTTTTGTTTTTCACCATATTGCTTCTTTATATTATTTTAGCCATTTTTAGGGAAGACTGGTATACCTAATAATATGTAGGGTTTCTTTTTCTTTATCTCTGTTACAAAAAAAACCCTCAAAAATGTTGAACATTAATTTTAAGGAGGTTTATTTTTTTAAAAGATTTTATTTATTTTCTCATGAGAGACACAGAGAGAGGCAGAGACAGAGGCAGAGGGAGAAGCAGGCTCCATGCAGGGAGCCCGATGTGGGACTTGATTCTGGGTATCCAGGATCACGCCCTGGGCTGAAGGCAGACGCTCAACCACTGAGCCCCCCAGATGTCCCTTTAGTGAGGTCTAAAGGTAATGATGTACTGTTGCTTATAGCATAAGAATAAATAGCACTGAAAAACTGTAGACGATTGTCTTCACATTCTTTTTTGCTTAGTTTTCAAAATACATTGTTAATCATGAAGGCTTCATTTTCTCAGTTGCTAACATCACATAACACAGTATAAACTATGGTGAAATTCACTGTCACTTAAATCTTCATTTCAATTGTCTTGAAAATTTCAAATTTTTGGCTGACATTTTGATGGGTATGATTAGTTCATCTTCTCATTTTTCCCCTCCTAATGTGGCTGATAGAGAAGCATGAGAAGTGTGAAAACTGTCAGTTCTACTTTTCTTTTTAATCTCTGTTGTCTTTTGCTCATATTATAAATACAATATTTTGATAAATTTATCTTCTGAAGTATGTAATAGTTTTAGAAAAAGGCACAAATTATAAGGACAGCTCAATGACATGATATACATTGAATGCATCTATGAAACTACTACCCTGATTGAGAAGTAGAATATTAATAGGCCCCCAGCAGCTCTACCCTGCCTAACCCATCACATTTCCAACCCTTCTTCCCAAAGCTAACCAGTATCCTGACTCCTAAAATCATAGACTAGTTTTCTCTCTTGTTTGGAAGTTTTAAATACTTTAAATCATAGGTTATGTCTTCCTTTGTGTCTGGCTTCTTTCTTTTTATCCCTTACTTCAGAGCATCCTATTGTATGAATATACTAAAATTTATTTATCTGCTCTACTACTGAAGAACATTTGAGTTGCTTCTATTTTTTTAACTATTATAAAAAATGCTGCTATGAATATTTCTATACATGTATTTTTGTGCACACATATATCTCCCTTTTCTCCCCACATGTGCGTATGCTTCTGTAGGCATTTAATTGTTGGGTCATAATGGGTATGGATGCACATTAGATTGCACAAAATGGTTTTCTGGAATATATTCTCAGAAGGAGTACACAAACTTCCAGTTTCTCCACAATCTTGTTATGATTTCGTACTGTCCGTCTTTTTACTTAATCATTCTATGATTCTGTAGTATTATCTCATTGTGGTTTCCATTTATATTTCCCAGATGACAAAATTAAATAGTATTTTAGTGTTTTATTGATCTTTGTGAAACATCTATTTTGTGAAGTAACTATTCAAGGATTTTGCCCATTTTCTCTATTGTGCTGTCTGTATTTTTGTCATTTATTGGTAAAGTTCTTTACATATCTGAATACAAGTCCTTTTTAGTATCCTTTCTCTGTTTCGCAAATAAGCTTCCCCACTCTGTAGCTTGCCTTTTCTCTCCCTTAATGGTGTCTTTAGTAGTATAATCTTTCATTGATTTTTTTTTAATTAAAAAAATATTCGTCCATTTTGTCAGATTAGATTTTGCTTAAAGTAAAAAATACAATTTTCAAACAACTAGACCAGGCTCATTGAATCTACAGCACAGTGCAATGCTATCCAATGAAGGGTGCCTATTCAGGGTCCCATTCTCAGAAATATTCACTCTCTGGAAGGCCCTGGGCTGAAGGCAGCGCTAAACCGCTGAGCCCCCTGGGGCTGCCCCGGTAGCTGCTAACTTTATAAAAACAAACAAACAATAACAAAAAACAACCATATGCTATGTGTCTCCTGATAGAAAATACATAGTACTCATGATGGAGTAGTTTTCCCAGAAGTTCAGATCTGAATCTTTGAAGCTTCAAGATTTAACTATCAATTCACAGAAAAACAAGTCCAAAGGACATCTCGATAGGAAGCAATTCACAGGCAAAACAATTCTAGAATATATGACATAAAGAATATATATTTTCTAGAATATATGGCATGTGATAGACCAGGAAAGAAACTGATATACAAAAATCACAACAGTCCAGTTTCTGCACAAGTTGCTCCAAATAACTAACAAAAAGAAACCATTTCCAGTCTTCCTCATTGGCAATCACAAACCAACATGATTTATGTTTTGGGAAATTCTATAGAATTCTTAATTCTATGGAAGTAAGTCAGTTTCTCCAACAAATTTGAAAAAAACAAAACAAAACAGGAAGAACCTTTTACATTATTATTTTCTTTGGAAGAACCTTATACATTAAAAGACACTTAAAACATATCATTCAGATGCAATGTGTGCACCTTAGATCCTGACTCAAACTGTAAGAAGACGTTTATGAGACAAGCAGGCAAACCCGAATCCTAACATGATATTTGATATCCTTAAGGAATTTTGTTTTTAAGGATGATGACTACATTGTTTTAAGAATCTCTACCTTGCAGAGAGATTCAATGAAGTATTTGCTGATAAAATTAAATGAAATGATGTCTGCTCTTGTTTTCTCCCCAAAATATCCAGTCGGGCTGAATAGTGAGGGATCTAGGCAGAACAAAATTAAGTCTTGAGTTGATAGTCGATGAGGCTGGGTGATGCGTGTCTGGAGGTTCGTTACGCTATTCTCTCTACCTTTGTATGTACTTGAAATTTTTGAGAATAAAGAGTTAAAAAAAATAGCTCGGTCTGACTTGAGATCAAGACAATAATAGACTTATGTACATCTGAGAACACACAAAAAGTATAGTGTATTTCAGAGAATAGGCTAGAGTTTCTTAAATCATCTCATCTGCCTAAAATTGGAGTTGGTGGTTAGCACTTACTTGGCTGGGATGACATACATAGCTGGATCCCAGAGACTTGAACCCTACCTCTCCAGGCAGTCTGGACAATGTTGCAGGGAGTTGAGGAGGGGGGTCAGGAGTGGGGATGCAAGCTAACAGCAAGGCTGAAAGGCCTGGAAGCATTTGATGGAAAACAACACAGACCAGATCCTCCCATGTGGCCAAACTCACCATTCAACATGGCACTTGCTTTTGGTTAACTATAGGGAATAAAGAGAGAAAAGAAGAAGGTTTGAGTCCAGGTGTCCTGTCCTTCCTTATGTGAAATTTTCACTTGATAAAGAACTGAGAATTTAGATGTATCTCTTGATGGTTTAGTAGTAATGCACGTCTAAGGTATTGCATTGAGAGGAAATTAGTTTTATTCTCTATAACTTGTAGATTGAGCAGAGAGATTTTGAATTCATACTTAGAAAATACTGAATATGAATATCGTTCACACACACACACAAGAATGCATATATACATCACATTTAAAATCCTACAGAAAATGCCTCAACTCACTCCCACGTTACTTTGAAAAGAGAGAAATCTGGTGGACAGTAAATTGATAATAAGGGGTATGTAGGAGCTGAGCATTTATTGATATCTTTATAACACTGAAATCTAGCCTCAGGATCATATAAGCACCTCAACTGCGTTGACATCTCTACCTAAGCACGTGCGCATCTGCCAGTATTGTCTCCAAATGAAAACTCAGCTGACAGAGAAACTGAAAGCATCAGAGCTGAGAAATGAGACTCAAGGCCTGAAGCAGCTGACAATATCCTCAAATGCAAACCGGGCTAGAGTCCAGGCTGAAGGCTCACTCTTTTCAGACCTGTGTCCAGATTCTTTTTTTCCCTTGCCATTTTATTCATTTCTCTAAATCCCTGACCTCCCAAAGTCATCAGAGCTGTGTGTGACGTTGCCCTTCTTGTAATTACAGAGTTTATGCCCGTTTCTGAAAACTAGGAAGTGATGAGTAGGGAAAACTGAGTGACCAGATAGAATGAAAGCAAAATATCTGTCATTTGTCATTTTCTTCTTCTTCTTCTTTTTTTTTTTTTCACCTGCCAGAGAAAAGGTAAGACAGAACAAGAAGCACGATAGCAGGGATAATCACATAGCTTTTGATGCAATCATGACTCAGGTGGTGTTTGAGTTAAAATATCATTTCATTTTGCTCTAAAGGGTAGGCTGTAAACAAATTGGCAACAAAGCAACAGGGAGCATGGAACCGGATTTTAGCAGTGATTTCATTTTCCCACCAGATGGCAGGTCTTCCCCGGATCTTTGGAGCTGCTTCCAGAATCTAGCTATTTCGTTGCTGACAAAGCAGTGAGATTATATCTATGGACTCGGTTTGAATTCGGGAAATCTGCCAGGACTCCGTGGCTCCAGGATTAAATGTCTCTTATTTGAAAAGAGACTTCCATGGGCAGAGGTTTTTTATTTATTTATTTTTTAAGTCATACATATATCTTCAGGACAAAGGCTATTTACATAAACTCCCGGCTTAAGCTGAGCTTCCCAGGATCTCAGCTGGCACTTCTTCCTTGATGTTCAGCACCCCAAGAGGCTGGTAAATGCACTAGCGAGTGCTTCAGAGTATTGTATTTCTTAAAGCAGAGCCAAGTAAGAAGTATTCAAATGCCACCCATATCTCAAGCATTCTCATCTAATCTCAGCTCCTGGAGTATTTACTTAAAACATTTTCATTTTCCTGGCAAGGAGCTATGTAAATACATTCAATTTTTTACCTTTTTTTTTAAAAAAAAAATATATATATACACACATATGTCCTTGAGACATTTTGACTAATGTGTTAGGTTGGAGAGTTTTACTCTCTAACTACATGTGCACAAATATATCACAAACTAATTCCAGAATAAAAGGCTTATCTCAATGATCAGTGACATTTGCATTCAGGAATTATAAGCAATTGAGAATTCATCTACTCCCTGTCTTGCTAGAGAGACACTTGATGCATTTTCAACGTATGTATTTTTAATTTGTGTTTCTAAGAAATTCACATCCCTGACACAGATCAATATTAGTGGACTACTTTTTCAATACACAACCCTAGATGCCATCTGCACCTTCCATAGGGAGCAGGTAGGGACATTCTCGCGGGGGGCCTGCATAAGGCAAAGGGTCTGGCTTTGGGGAGACTTCCCAGGAGGGGAGAGCATGGGGGTGACCCAGGGAGGCACGTCTGAGGTGGGACTCTTGTCCTTCATCAGTCACCTTGGCTTTTTCCTACTGGTGGGCAACAGAAGATGCCTTCCCCGAGCATGACAACTGTAGGAGTCCAGGATATGCCACCCCAAAGAGGCCGCTTTGGGATACTGATTACTTTGAGCTGTAGGCATTGAAAAAAAAAAGCAAACTGCAAGGAAAGACTGTCCCTGCACCCCCTTTATCTACCTAGAGACAGACCCTCCATCAATCAGAAAACAGACTCTTCGCATAGAACAGACTAGAAGGTGACATCACACCCAGACAAACTTTGTCACATATTGCCACACCTCCCATCTACTTTTCTAAAGGCTCATCCGTTTTCCCAAAAAATTGTTTTTAGAAATCATTCTTCCTAAAAAAAAAAAAAAAAAAAAAAAAAAAAAAGAAATCATTCTTCCTGAATAAGCCTGCTTCCCCCAACCCCTTTGGCCATTAGGATGGTATTTAGGACTAAGTGTAAAGCTGCCTCTTTGTGTTAGTCAGTTCCCCTGGGTGTCTCCCTTGTATACATGAGGTCTACGTGTCAGTAAACTTCTGTCTTTCTCTTGTTAATTTGTCTTTTAGGATATGAGTGAGCCTCAACCAGGAACTCAGAAGAGGAAAGGAGAAATCGCTTTCCCTCAGCTACGCTTGTACCTAACAGAGACAGGCGCGAGCTAGTGAGCAAAACTGTGGGTGAGTTGTACCCTGCCCTAAATCCTCATTCTCTCATTCTCTCCTCTCAACCCTACTCCACACAAGGCAGTCTGCTGCAGACCTAGAGAATCTAAACTACTTTGCATATTTCATACGCATAGCAAGAATTAGAATTGACTATAACTTTTGGTTTAAAAAAAACCCCTCATTATCTGGAACTAAATTCACAACCATTCACAGAGAATAGGTCTGGAATCCAGTTGCCAAGTAATGTAGCATATGTGGATACGATTATGCATAGAAAAGGGAAATTTTCTATGGATGGGGAATTGGGGACAAAATTATTTAAGTAAACAATCCAACAGGGGGAAGCTGCAAGTATTATTTGTGCTAGTTGAAAACAAAGAGTTCTATTTCAAAAGTGAAAAGTCCTTGGTTTTTCATATAAAATTAGACTTTTCAAAAAAATAAAAATAAAATTAGAGTTTTCAATTTAAACTCTTTTTTTATTTTTATAAATTTATTTTTTATTGGTGTTCAACTTGCCAACATATAGCATAACCCCCAGTGCTCATCCCATCAAGTGCCCCCCTCCATGCCTGTCACCCCGTCACCTCCACCCCCCGCCCACCTCCCCTTCCACCACCCCTAGTTTGTTTCCCAGAGTTAGGAGTCTTTCATGTTCTGTCTCCCTCCCTGATATTTCCCACTCATTTTTTCTCCTTTCCCCTTTATTCCCTTTCACTATTTTTTATATTCCCCAAATGAATGAGACCATATAATGTTTGTCCTTCTCCAATTGACTTATTTCACTCAGCATCATACCCTCCAGTTCCATCCACGTGGAAGCAAATGGTGTGTATTTGTCATTTCTAATGGCTGAGGCATATCCCATTGCATACATAGACCACAGCTTCTATCTCCATTGTTCTGTCGATGGACACCGAGGCTCCTTCCACAGTGTGGCTATTGTGGACATTGCTGCTGTGAACATCGGGGTGCAAGTGTCCCGGCGTTTCACTGCATCTGTATCTTTGGGGTAAATCCCTAAACTCTTTATTTAAAATTCTTCTGTAACTTCTGTTCTGTGGCCCAAAGGATTAATCCAGACCACTTTCTGTGACCTTTAAGATTAGTCCACAGCTCCATTTCAAGGCTCCCCTTCTCTGCTTTGGCTCAGTCGTTTCCTGAGTGGGCTGTGGGTTTCTTATTTTCAAGTCCATCCTGCTAGATAATATGCTCCTGGCCATTTTTCTGCTTGCTTACCTTTGACATTTCCAGTTAGTCCTTGATATATAGGTGATGATGTAATCAATCGATTAAGCAACTCATGGTTAGTTTTTTGACTATGCTATCTCTGTAAAATTCCAAAATGCCTGGGAAATATATGCATTGTTCATTTTCCCCTGGAAAACCCTGGACTACCTGTGGATTATATTAGTTCCCTAGGGCTGTTGTAGCAAACTACCACAAGCCGAGTGGCTTAAAGCAGCAGACATCTGTCCTCTAAAAGTTCTGGAAGTCCGAAGTTTAAAATCACAGTGTCATTCCAGGTGCTCTTCAGAGGCTCTAGGGGAAAAACCTTTTTTTGCCTCTTCCAGCTTCTTCTGGTTGTTGACATTCTGTGGCTTTCCTTGGCTCCTGGCTGCACTACTCCAATCTCCGCCTCCGTCTTCATATTGTCTTCTCCTCTATGCTTTTGTTTGTCTAAACTACCTGTGTCTCTGCCTCTCTTTCTGTGTCTCTCATGAATATATAAATAAAATCATTAAAAAGATTGCATAATGGCAATTAGGGTCCACAAGTTAATCCAGGATAAAATCCTCCTCTCAAGATCCTTAACTTAATCACCTCATTGCCGGGTAAGGAAATAGTCATTCTTCTGCCTTATAAAGTGATAGTCAAATTTTCAGGTGATTAAGCTGCTTTTTAGGGGCCACATGTAGCCCACCACAACCTGGGAGCAAATAGTTGAGGCCATAAGAATACAAGGTCAAAATTGGGTCCAGGGTATCTATCACCAACACAGTATTTTCTTGGCGAGACCTACACCCAGATGTTTGTATACCTCTGAGATGGAACCTTTACAGCTAGTACTCAGGTGGATTGCTAATCCTAAGTGAGCTTTAAATAAACAGACATTTTCTAAGGAACAAAGGGATGCAGCAGGAGACAACAGTGAAGATGACTCTGGTGATAAAAAGGTAAATTGAGAGACAGACCTGGGAGGCAGGCCCATGCTGTGAACGTCGGGGGTGGGGTGGGGGTGGGGGGGAGGGTGGGGGGGTGGGGGGGGTGGGAATGGAGACCTCAAATGCATAGAGTCCAGGAAGAATAATTTGGAAGCTAGATCCAAAAGGTGGATCAGAAGCCCAAGCAGAAGACTTAATTTTCATTTCCCAGTAATAAAGGAATTGAGAGAGCAACAGTGAGCAAATAATAAAAATTACTTCCAACTACCTCCAAGGGCTCAGAATAAAGGAAGCACCAGTCAGTGGGAAGGACGAGGGGCCACGTGAAACGGGGAGGGCATGGGCAGTCTCCTCAATGCTGTAAACCTCACAAACTGTTCCAAATACGTAAACTAAAATAAGGTTTTTATATGAACCTGCAGTCTGCCTGCCACTTTACCAATACTCTTCTACTCTGAGATTCCATGATACTGATCGTTAAAAACACAAAGGGTTTTTGCCATGATTAACTGCAGGGCTCACATTCAGCTGGTGTGCACCAGTACTGAGCAGACCAGCACTGGCTCAAGGCATGTTCTGAACAGTTAGCTCCCGTATTGATTGTTTTCTGGTATTGTCTCTGATTGTATGCATGGGCGTGTAGGGTAGGGTTGCAGAAAGAACCACTGGACAAGGGATCCCTGGATCTCAAGGAAGAGATTCACCCCTGACTCCTCCAGGGACAGAAATACAAAAATAATCAGAGTATTGGCAATAGGAAACTCAATTTTTATTTTTTCTGGGCAGGTAGGAATATTTTATCACAATGGACATCTAAAATCATTACAAATGCTTGTCAAATTAGGTGCTGGAAACTCAAATATGAAGCAGGGCTCAAAACAGAAAAAAAAAGTAAGGACTGTATTTGTGACTGAATCCAGGATTGAAGTTACCAGTTTGTCACCCTTGATTAATGAGAGTATCTTGTCAGACAAACCTACTAGTTTGGAAGGCTCTAGTGGATTTGAACAGTACTAAAATCTTTATTGGATAAAGTTCAAAATAAATGTTCATAGTCATAGCCCAGTGATTAAAAAAAATTAGAACAGAAGTGATTAATTAGGTGATTTTAGTCAAACTCAGCTTCCTAGCCAATCCAATTGATTCTTTTAAAAGTCTCTTAATTGGGCTAAAACCTCCCAAAGTCATTAAAAAATGGTGGCCATATGTAAGGGCAGCCCCATTTTGCTAAGTTGCTGCAAACAGACATGGGATCATAAACAACTTGACCATTTTTTTTTTCTGTTGCTATCAGAAAATAAAGCTAGTATATGGTTACAAATGGCTATGGAGAAGGAGATGACTTATTTATGGAAGCAACCTGTGATGGACGTAGCATTATTCCTCCAGAGAGCATTTATGAGTTAGTAGGACTCCAATATACAAACTATAAACCATTTACTACAATATTTTTTAAGAGAAAAGAAATAGGAATTTTGGGGGCATATATATATATATATATATATATATGGGGCATATATATATATATAGGGCATATATATATGTTTTATTTTGGCAGCAAGTGTTCAAACTAAAAATCAAAACCCTTTTTAAATTTTCTGCTCTTGTAATCATGTTTGAAAATATTTCCACCCTTTTCTTCCTCTCATCAAACATACATAGACATGCACGTTTGTTTGCCCATACCTGAAACGTACTTAAATTTTATATATACCATCTATGAGAAACCAATAAAATCCTACAAATACTGTAGCTCTGTAGAAAATTCAGTTTTAAATCTGTAAACTACTACCCAGCTTCACTATTTCTCAACAAACATGTAGTTAATAGACACAGGAGAAGCAAAAGATAATAGTGTACAGCACGTAAATTCTAAACCTATAGGAAAGATTACCATTTTCTTTAAACTTTGCCATTAAGTTTTCTGTTGTGTTATCTGAACTTTTAAGGGTCAAATAATGACCTTCACCTCATTTAAATATGAAAATATCATTTTTATTTCCTTTTGCGTTTCTTCTGATCTTGAAAAGAGCTCCTTGAATGAATCACATTGCTGTTGCTTATCAAATTTCATTTGCAATATTATAGACTTATAATCATTGAGACAGAACCTCCCAGATAGGATAAGTGTTTTATCCCATAATGAAATAAAGATGCAAAATGAAGTGAGGAGGATAAGCCATGTAAGAATGATTTCTCTTTCTTTTTCTTTCTTTCTCTTTCTTTCTTTCTTTCTTTCTTTCTTTCTTTCTTTCTTTCTTTCTTTCTTTCTTTCCTTTCCTTCTTTCTTTCTTCTTTCTTTCTTTCTTTCTTTCTTTCTTTCTTTCTTTCTTTCTTTCTTTCTTTCTTTCTTTCTTCTTCTTCTTTCTTTCTTTCTTTCTTTCTTTCTTTCTTTCTTTCTTTCTTTTCTTCTTTCTTTCTTTTTTTTAAAGATACTATTTATTGATTCATGAGAGACCCAGAGAGAGAGGCAGAGACACAGGCAGAGGGAGAAGCAGACTCCCTGCAGGGAGCCCGACGTGGGACTCGATCCCAGGACCCCCGGGTCATGACCTGAGCTGAAGGCCAACGCTCAACCGCTGAGCTCCCCAGGCGCCCCAGTAAGGAATGATTTCTCAGGGCTTGAAGCATAAAAAAGTCTAGAGGCACAGCAGAAAGTGTTCCACTAGGAATTTAGAAACTATTATAACCAGCTTCTCCACTTTCCTAGGTGACTTGTGGACGTCATGTGTGTTTACTCTGCTCTCCAGTTAATCCTTTACTATACCAATTCTCGTAATAGACCTGCTCATCTAATCTATTTCTTAATCTGCAAAATGGGAATCACAGCTACCGACTGGCCCCGATAACAGGTCCGGGTGACATGAGGCTGCTCAGGCTCGAGAGGAAACAAAGAAATCACTGGAGCTCAGACACTTTCTGTCAGGTGACACTTAATCCCCAAGCAAATAATAATAACACCAGTGAAAAATGACAAAAGAAATGACTGCTGCAGAAAAACAATTTAAAGAAGATCTTTGCAAGACAGCCAGGACAGACACATTACACATGGGAGGGAAGGGGGAAGGGATATGGATCATTGTGGAAAACACAATGGTTCCTGAAGAACTCGGACATAGAATTACCATACGAACCAGCAATGCGACCTCTGGATATTCGAATCCAAAAGAATTGAAAGCAGGGACTCAAACAGCCACTTGTACACCAGCGTCCATAGCCGCACTATTCACAACAGCCAAAAGTGGAAGCACCTCAAGTGTCCATCGACAGATGAATGGAAAAACAAAATGTGGAATATCCACACAGTGGACTATTGTTCAACTTTAAAAAGAAATAAATTGATGACCCATGTTACAGCGTGGATGAACCTTAAAGACTGCTAAGTGCAAGAAGCCAGACAGTAAGGGACACAGAAATACTGTGTGATTTCACTCATGTGGGGTACCTGGAGTCATCAGATTCATGACAGACAGAAAGGAGGTGGCCAGGTCTGGGGGGATGGGGGGATAGGGAGCTACTGTTGAATGGATGCAGAGTTTCAGTTTGGGAAGAGAAAAAAGTTCCGGAGATGGACGGTGGTGATGGTTGTACTACAACGTGAATCCACTCACTGCCATTGAACTTTACACCTAAAATAGATGAAAACGGTAAATTCATATTATGTATATTTTATCACAACGAGGGATATTTCTTCCTGAGTTTTGCAAAGCTGATTTATGAAAAAGGGCCACCATGTAAAAGAACAAATTATTTTAAAAATAATATGCGAGATAAGAAAGGTGATTCATAAAAGAAAAGAAAGCGGGCCATTCTCTTGAGGAAGTTCAGCAAGCTAATAAACAGTCCAGAGAGGGGTACAGTCACCCCCAGGTGACTGTCTTCTCCAGATTAAAACAATGATATCTCAGTTCTGAAGATAGTTTTACATTACAGCCTCTTAATTTCACATTTATCACTTGGCTGCTAATCTTCAGAGCACCAAACACTCCAGATATGAACTCTAAGCCTGAGAAAATGTCATCACCCTCAATTTTTCTCCCACCCAAAGCCTACTTAAATGAGAAAGCCGGCTTGGCATTTAGAAATTTGTGGATGTGAATGAAATGAAGGAAGTTCATGTTAGAAATGTGGTTGGTGTTTAAGAGAAGTTAAAGGATGAGATGTATGGAAAAGGAGTAGAGCAGGATTGAATTGTTCGGAGGATCAGCTATTCAGTCCTTAAATGTAATGGGGATGGAGTATAAAAGGTTTCATAAGATAGAATCTCTTAAAGAAAGATGTGCTCGTGCTTCTTAGTTGCTATGGTATTGGCTTTGTGGGCAGATGCGGAATTCAAACAAAACTACAGACATCTATCTACCTTATTGTGCCCCAGGCTACTTGACATACATGGTGATGAAGATGATGATTCAATGAATTCCTTTCATAAATCTTAGCTCAAATTTCCAAAGTACATAATATATCACAAAAGCAAATCTCATATTTAGAATAAATTCTATTGAAAACAACGTATAAAGAGTGAAAAGCAAGTCTATGTTTTTCAATATTATTTTAGTCATTTCTGTATTATGCCTACAGGTGTACCCTCAGGTAAAAGAACCACAGCTCACTAGTTTTACTTCCAAGAATCTAATATGTTACCCTTTGAAGATTGCTTTTGGCCCAGAAAAAAATAAAGCTAGACGGTAAAGGCAAGTAACTGAGATTTCAAAATAAAACTTTTATTACATCATTGAAATTGGCCAACCTTCCAATATCTGACACAGGTACATTGACCAGAGTTACCTCTACAACAATAGATTTTTCATTGCCTGCTCCAGGCAATTATCCTCCAATAAGTTACAGAAGCTGCAAATGTCTTTATTGGGTTTGCCGGGATCATCTGGACTTAGCTCAGGAAGTTAAAGAGGGGTTGATCTTTCGGAAATTTCAGTGGAAACAAAATTTGTCTTTAGTAGTCTCTCTTCTTGCTTATTTTCCCTCTTTCAATTCCCCAAATCCCCTTATTATCTTCATGTTATCCCAGACCCTTCATATTGTATCAAACATATAATTTAAAAGCATGGAGGGAAAGACTAACGCAAAGAAATAAAACATAGTGGTGCTTACATCATGATGGCTCCTGAGCTGTAGAGATATTCAAACAGAAACCTCTCTTTAACTTCACAAAGAAATCAGCCAAAGTGACCAAAACAACACTCTTAACATATTCTAGCTTGGGAGAACTTAAGTTATTCCCAAACCTTTATGAAAAGCAATTTGTAAATATGTATTAAGACCTTTAAATATTACTATACCCCTTGACTGATAATTCTACTTGTGGGAAATATGCTTCAGTAACTAACCTTAAACATAAAATGTTTTATACAGAAAAATTGAAAATAATCATTCAAAAGGCAATTAAAATCCCAAGTAATGCAGAAATAACTAGGGAAACTGTAGTGAATCTATAAGGTAGATATTCAAAGCCATTTAACAAGAAGATCTATAATACTTATAAATATCTTCGTGCTATATAATTCATATGGAAAAAAGCAAATAACAGTACAGGCATATTACAGAATGCATTTGCATTACAGTATCAAATTATATGTGCCGACCCGTTGATGTGAACATAATAGATTAGTCATTTACCCTATTATTTGGATTTGGGTCCCAATTCTGATTCAACATATTTAACTATGTTCCTTAAAGTTAAAAGTGCTTAACTGATTGTGTACATCAATTCTTCTGTATTTGTATATAGAAGAATATGGGTGGAATGTATATGGGCATACATTGTATATGGGTAGAATGGTCAAAGATTGTTCATACTACTAGAATAAGATCTGAAAGTATAAAATCCCTAAAGGTAACACCCAAACATAGAACATTGAAGCTGTTTGTTTCAAATTCGGTCTCTATCCAGCTATTTCTCCAAGCTCTCTCGGTCTCTATCCAGCTATTTCTATCCAGCTATTTCTTCCCAAGTTATCCTCTTACCCTCTTTTATTTCCAGCAGGTAATATTCTATCAAAAGCTACTAGGTTGGGCTACATGTGTGAGAAAACCGAAAATATTAGTAGCTCAATGGAGAGATTGTATTTCTTTTCCACAGCAAAATATAACAGAGGTACACTGTCCAGGGTTGGTGTGAACTGACCAGGATCAGGCTCGCAGGCATCTCTCTCTTTCCTCCTCCCTCTCCTTCTCCCACATCTAACACACTCAAACTCTTGCTTCCTCCTCAAGGCCATGATCACTGCTGAAGCTCTCAGATGTCACCGTCATCCCAGTGACCAGCCCTCCATCCTCCATTGTAGGGACACTTCTTGGCGTTTATGGTATCATTTCGTGCTTATATCTGGCTGGTCATACCTTTGTCACATAACCAATGTAGATGCTAGGAAAAGCTGGGAAATATAGTGTTTAAACTGGCAGCCATATCCTAAAAACCAGGGATTCTAGATTACTGAGGAAGACGTACAGAAGAACAACTAGAAAACAATTAGCCATTGGCCACATAGCCTTACTCTCCATTATATTCTGAAGGCTTCTATAACAGTGCTTTGCACAAAACAGATGTACAACGAGTATTTCATTAATAGCATCTTTAAAATTTAATTCAACTGATAGAGATTATTCAGCCACAAATTTGGGAATACGATCTAGAAATGCCATTTCTAGTCATTGATACTAGGTAATAAAGCAAAGATGTGCTTAAGGATTTAACAAAATACACTGCTTATTAAAATATTGTCTTCAAGACTAAAAACATGGGAAATAATTAATGACCAACAATACAAGGCTGATTATGTAAATTACTATAGATCCCTAAAACATAATACTATACATGGAAAATGTTGGCTTGATATTAAATTAATTGAAAAGAGCTGATTACAAATCAGACTGAGCAGGGAAGAAAGAAGCTGAAAGAAGATTTATCAAAATTATTAAGGTGATTAACTAAGTAGTGATTGATAGGCAAGCTTATGTTCATGTTGGCTTATCCCTCTTTAAAAATATTTTTCTCATATATGTGGAATCCAAAAAAAAAAAAAATCAGTACTAAGCTCATAGATACAGAGAACAAACTGGTGGTTGCCAGCATGGGGGTTGGGAGTGGTGCAATGGGTGAAGGGAGTCAAAGGGTGCAAACTTCCAGCAATAAAATCCATGACTATGATAGTTCTGTGTTGCTTATTTGAAAGTTGCTAGGATATTATGCTGAGTGAAGTAAGTCAATCAGAGAAGGACGATCATCATATGGTCTCACTCATACAGGGAATATAAGAAATAGTGAAAGAAATTATAAGGGAAAGGAGGGGAACTGGGTGGGAAAGATTAGAGAGGGAGACCATGAGAGACTCCTGACTCTGGGAAATGAACAAAGGGTTGCGGAAGGGGAGGTGGGTGGGGGGATGGGGTGACTGGGCATACTGAGGGGGGCACTTGACAGGATGAGCACTGGGTGTTATACTATATTTTGGCAAATCGAACTTCAATTAAAAAAAAAAAGAAAGTTGCTAGGACAGTAGGTCTTCATCACAAGAAAAAAATGTGTGACTATGTATAGTGATGGATGTTAACTAGACTTACTGTCATGATCGGGTGACAATACACACAAATATCAAATCATTGTACTGTGCATCTGAAAATAATATAATGTTTCTGTCAGTTATACCTGAATATAAAAAGGAAACAAGGATCTCAATCTCAATTCTGTTACTACGACTACATAACCTTGGGAAAGTCACAATTTCTCAGATACTTAGTTTTCATGTTAACCAATTATGATATATGGTATGTAGGTTAAAATTTGAGATTCGCACTTGAATTATTTCATAGTGAAAAGCAGCCTTGGACTGAAAGCCAGGAAATTAAAAGTCCATTCTCAGTTCCGGTTCTAATTTCTTATTGATTCCAGGCTAGACAAGGTATCAGGAGCTAAGAGCATATCTGTATACGAAGGTGTAGGATATGATGGACTCCAAAGTTTCGCTGAGTTTAAAATCCCATGATTCGTTGAGCATGGCCTCTATAAATATTGCATGTGTCAGAATATTGCCATTGGCAAAAATTTCCTCATGTGTAAAACCTGATCCAGCTCTGAGGATATTATGCGTTGACTCTAGAGCTCACTACAGTGTGAAACCTATTCTTCCTTTATCTGGAAAAGCATATAATTATTCAGTCTATGCCCCGCACAGGGTGGGTAACTTCTCTAGTCTCTCTTGTTCAAATGTGACAAGAGCCTAAAAATATATGGTGATTGTAAACCAAGCAACTGAGTTTGATATTTATTCAAACCCCAGGATTGATGTTCTCTGTGTTAAGTTAATGGGGGAAGAAAAGTCTTCACCAAACTAGATATGAAGCATTGTGTCTCAGCAGCTTATTTTGAAAGAAGATCTGAAACAGAAAAGAATGATTCATATTCACAAAATGGCTTTATCACATTTTCATTTCTCTCTTAGGATTTTTGCCGCATGTTCCATTTGCCTTCCTGGGAAGTGGTGTCTCTAATGTAGCAAGAAACCTACAGGTGAGTCTGTGATAGATGCTGTGATAGGACCAGAGACTTTTTAGAGAATTTGTGAAAAGAGGTTAAGACTCCAATTAAGTAGTCATATTTTGTAAGGCCCGGACAAAGCATTACCAGGCCACAGGGTTAAATGTTCCTGGACCTTACTAGATTGAAGATGAGGTTTAAGCCATAAAATAGGCCTCCTCCCTTGCACATGTAGCTGAACTGGAAGTTTATTAGAGCATCATACATCATGGAGAATTGCGGCCAGCTCCACTGACCACAGTAATACCATGTCATGAGTTTTACAGAATATAGAGATGAATTTGGAATTTTGAGTAGATCAAGGTATTAATAAAAAAGCACTTTGCTTGATATTTTCTGGGCCACTAATAAAAAGCCATTTCTAACCTGTGTTCGTTTCTTTATAAAATGAGGACACTGTTGCCTAGGGCACTGGAAAACACTGATCAGAAATGTTCTGCATAAACAAAGCGTCAGTGTCCTCATTATAATCCTTGTTATTAAAGGGTGTTACCATAGGTCTGTCTAGGTCTCACCCAACAAACTTTATTGGACCTGGGTTGTGATAAGAAAGCTGTCCTCACAAGGAAGAGGAAAAATTACAGATGTCTTTTCCCAACTAATAGCATATTCTTATCACCTGCAGTTGATTTTTTCCTCCTTAAGTGGGAGAAAACAAGGACATGTTATAGTTTATATATCATTATTTTGAGTCAGGAATACAATTTTTGTCAAATCGTTGGCCTACATGAACAGTATCCCTTCATATATGCATTTCAAGCACTAATTCTGTTCATCGATGTTTATATACACCGCATACAGTATTTTGTACTGTTAACGTGAAAAGGAAAACATGAAACAACTGACTAATTATAGACATAATTTCGTGGATGCCTGATCACAAATTCTAAACCAGGATGCCAAAGCATTATTAATATAAGAGCTGTTCTTCCAACACCCTGTCTGGATGTGGATTTCTAAACGGTGGCACAAGACATGGCCAAACTAGACTTTTTATCTGATTGAAGGAGGGAAAAGTTTGTTCATTCTAAGACTGACTGGATAATTACTCGTAAGAACTTAAGTTAATGGTTAAAATTTATGCAAAAGTTAAAATATAAAGAAGCTGCTTAATATTTATTTCACATTATTTAAATGCTTTACAAATTTTTGATTACTTAAATGCTTTACAAATTAAATGCTTTATAAAACAAGCAGTCCCCAACCTGTGAAGGGATTGTATTTCCACATTTGAGTAAAGTGATTCGGAGAATTTTTCCTTAAAAGCATTCTCAAGGGATCCCTGGGTGGCGCAGCGGTTTGGCGCCTGCCTTTGGCCCAGGGCACGATCCTGGAGACCCGGGATCGAATCCCACATCAGGCTCCCAGTGCATGGAGCCTGCTTCTCCCTCTGCCTATGTCTCTGCTTCTCTCTCTCTCTCTCTCTGTGACTATCATAAATAAAAAAATAAAAAAAAAAAAGCATTCTCAAGCCTATGCTTAGGCTTTAGGACTTCTTCACAACAGTTGCTTTAATGTAATTGAACTTTAGTATCAATAATATTTTTTAAACTTATATTTAATATGTCATTCTTATGCTGAAATGTGTATAAAGTTGAGGCACGATGCTGTGGTCCAATGACGCTGTCATGAATCCAGATTATAACAGTCTCCCCACTCTGTCATTTTTAGCATGTCAACTGTGTCCATCAGCCATCTCCTCCATGGCTAGAATATAGCTACCAGCAGAAACTCAATGAGATGCTTCTTAGTTCACATCCACAGAAGATGGAGAAACCTCTCCCTCAACTAAGGCATATAATGTCCTCCCTTCAGTCTCACTGGGCAACCTTGGATCAGGTGCCTGCCCAACTCTAGACCAATAATCGTTGTTAGGGAAATTGCCTTAACTTAATCATGAAATAACCCTGGAACTTGAGACAAAGGTATGAAAAAAGAGCAGGTTGAGGTTGTATGAAGAAGAAGAAAAACAGCAATGTATTCTGGGCTTTGGTATTTGGGGTGCAGGTTTAGGGGTCTGGGAAGAACGGCACTAGAGACTATGAGAACAGATGAGGAAAGAATGGTGAATGGTAAAAACTGTTCAAATTAGTGAATTCTTTATAAGTTATCTATTGACAATTTAGGGAATATTCATATTTTCATAATTGAATATGTATGTAGGGTCATGTTTCCAGAAATTATTGCAACCCATTGGAGAATCTTCCTAAGAAATCAGGCTAATGATTATCTTAAAACTCTATCACATCTGTTCTTTTCAAAAGATCTCCTTAAAAAAAAAATTCTAGTTTCTGGTACGGAAGGCATCTTTCCTTGATAACTGCCAACATCTATAGAACATTTCTTCCAGGAACACATAATACTCCAAAATTATATCTGGCATTAGCATTATCATTACCAATTAGACTCAGACAACACAATTTGAGCCATAGCACATGATGGGCAATCGCTCCCTTAGTAAAAAAAGACCTACATACTTTGCAAATTAAATGTTATAAGGAACTGATTCGTTTGGCTTCTCAGTCTAAGCAAATTTTGGATTTATACTGAGAAACCAATGGAGATGTCAATGAGCAAGAATTATGAGGTTTCCAATACAATGTTCAACATTCATGTTTTGATTCAAAATATACATTTTTTCCATCATCCTACAGAATGTTGGAAGAAACCATAGAGCATAACAAGATACCATTTTTAAAGGCTTTTTTTTTGTTGTTGATGTTTTGTTTGTTTTGTTTTGGTTTTTACCTTTAGTGTCAATGTACTATAACTTTAAATTGTGGGTTGGGCAAACATTCACAAAGTAATAGCAGGAAATAAGCAATATTCTCATCTTACATGTGATGCTTTAGCAATCAAATTTCAACACTACCTCATCCAAGTACAAAAAAGGACTCATGGTAGGTAACAAAGGTGTGTCCTTAAATCATCCCCTTTTTTTAAAAAAAGAAAGTTCCATCATCATTTTCTTTTTTAAAAAAGCTAACTGTTGGGATCCCTGGGTGGCACAGCGTTTTAGCACCTGTCTTTGGCCCAGGGCTCGATCCTGGAGACCCGGGACCGAATCCCACGTCGGGCTCCCGGTGCATGGAGCCTGCTTCTCCTTCTGCCTATGTCTCTGCCTCTCTCTCTCTGTGTGTGACTATCATAAATAAATAAAAATTAAAAAAAAAGCTGTTTAAGTTAGCTTTCGCAATATCTAAATGTAAAACAATCAATATGCAAAAGGTAGACATTTGTATGATTTCTACCAGAACAATTGTACAGAGCAGCTGCCAGGTTATAAAGGTAGCACGTACACATCTCATTAACTCGTAGATCAATGTCACAAAGGCAACTATACTATCATGGACAACTTTTACTATACCTAAGGTTATTACAATCAATTTCACTTTTGCAAAAGCACAAAAGATGAAAACCCTTTATGACATTCTCTAACAGAATGTTTCCATGACCAAGTTCAATGTTATTCAAGATGGTTGTATGCCCACTGCTTCTAATGACTACTTTTTACAAGATGATAAAAATAAAGAGGCCAAAATGATCAACATACAAAACATTTCAGAAAGCATTCAGGCATTTTTTAAATGAAGCTTTTGGCTTTTTCCTCTGACTCTGTCACTCAAATGCATCCTCTAGTATTTTTCACTAATTATTAGTTATTTACTAATATTATAGCTACTTTATTTAGCTGAAGAAATAAGGCCTAGAATTAGTGTATTTTCTAGTGTTTTAATATGCTAGTCGAATTTATTCCGAAAGTGAGTTTCATCAGAGTGGTTCATTGTTTAGCCTTTATGAGGAAGCAGTGATGTCACTTTGAACCCAAAATGTGTGTGCTCTGCCGTCCAGTTATTTATATCCCAGCAGGAAATGCTGCCACAATTAGTCTTGGGACTTTTTTTTCTGTTAAGTGGACAATATATAGTGACTTTTCTCTTTTTTTTTTTTGGTCATGTTTAAAAATTTTATTTTTTTAAATTTAAATTCAATTTGCCAACATACAGTATAACACCCAGTGCTCATCCCATCACATGCCCTCCTCAGTGCCTGTCACCCAGTCACCCCATCCCCTCGCCCACCTCCCCTTCTGCAACCCTGTGTTTGTTTCCCAGAGTTAGGAGTCTCTCATGGTTTGTCTCCCTCTCTAATTTTTCCCACTCAGTTCCCCTCCTTTACCCTATAATTCCTTTCACTATTTCTTTTTTTTTTCCTTTCACTATTTCTTATACTCCCTATATGAGTGAGACCATATGATGATTGTCCTTCTCCGATTGACTCATTTCACTCAGCATCATATCCTCCAGTCCCATCCACGTTGAAGCAAATGATGGGTATTCATCTTTCCTGATGGCTGAGTAGTTACAATGACTTTTCAACTCAGACATTTCCTTATTAGAATGTTCCTGCCAACTTGTGATTGTTGTGCAATAATAATAATGAAATAGTTCCATAATTTAAAAAGTAATTACCACCTTATATTAGAAAGGAAAAGCAGCAAATCAAAATAATCTGTACTGCAAGTAAAAAAAAAATTCTTCTATTAAATGTTAGAGCTTTCTAAAGGAACTTTCTGGGATGATAGAAATGCTATATATCTGTGCTATTTACTACATTAGCCACTGGCTCCATATGGCTATTGAGTTCTTAACAGGTGACTGTTTGAACTAAGGGACTGTATTTTTAGTTTTAGCTAATTTAAATTTAAATAGTCTCACATGGCTAGTGGCTATGTAAGCCATGATATATGGTGTGATATGTTATTAGGTTCTACAATTATTGTCAGAGTTACTGATATATCTAAGCCTTTGATAATATATATACATTTATTCTTGAAAAGACAAAAATATACTAAAAATGTGACAATCTCTAAAAGCACCAGTGTTTAGGTACTTTATATTTAAAGGGACATCAATGTACTCATCACATAGATTTACACATATATACATACATACACATGTATACACACTTAAATGCATGTATGTATATATATTAGTATCAACTGTATTTGCTCAAATTAGTTAGCTGTGATATCAACAACCACCAATTCTTAGGAGTTTACAACAATAAGACTTGTTTCTTACTACTGCTTCTCAGGATTCAGGTATAACTAGGCTCTAGAACCAAGCTAAAGGAGTGGCTACTATCAAGAAATTATCAATTTCTTGTCAGAGAGAAGAAAACAATGGTGGAACCAAGAACAGGCTCTTAAAGCTTTTGCTAGGAAGCGGCGTTTGTCACCTATGTCACGTTTCATCAGCCAAGTCAAGACATTTGGACAAGTCTGATATGAGTGGTGCTGAGAATATTATCTTCCTTCAGAAATAACCTAGCAGAGAAGGATCTGATAGAGAAGGGCAGGAAATATATTATTGTCAAAATAATATATATGTGTATGTATATTCATATAGATACAGATATAGATACAACACAATAAGTATATGTATATACATACACATATATGTATCTATACATATATCTTTATACAGCTTCATTACAAAAGATATTTAAATCATATATATATACATATATACAACAATTATATATAAAACCACTGGAATACAAAAAAATGAAGACTTGAGAATACAAGAAACATAAGGTATAGTCAAAAAAGAAAGAGTATATAAATAGCGAATCATAGATCCTTTACAATTGATAGAGTTGGATTGTAAAATGGATTCTAAAGTTTCTAGTATACCAAAAGGGATATATAATAAATCCTTACATTCATATTAATCATAAAATAAAAATAAATTAATTTTCTAGAGAAACATAGCTTTTATTGGTAAAAAAATTTACAAAAGCACTATGTGATAATGAAAGAAAGTACCTCAGAATAAAGGTATATTATAAATATATACCAGTCCAATAAATAAATAGCCCAGATGCCTAGTAGGCATTTAGTAGATACTGAATGAAAAAAAAAAAAAAAGGATGTTATGTTTCCTAAGACAGCATGATAAAAAGTCACTTAATGTGTAATGTTAAAACTCAACAAAATAAATATCTTCTATAAGAAGGCAAATATATAAATAATTATGTGACTTGATACAAGAAGCTTAGAGTATAAAGAAGAAAGAATGGACAAGATCATTTATGTAAGAAAGAAAGAATTATTAGATCATTTCATGGAAAAAGAAACTGGCTCTTTTATTAAGTAACATCAGAATTATAATAAAAGTTTATAAGAACTTTTAAACTAAATTGTGTTCTTTAAAGTGGATACTTAGGTAGTTGGTGCAGTTCTATGCATGTTTTAAGGACTTATAAAATACCTAATAAAAGAATTCAATGCTAGGGATGCCAGGAAGTCTCAAAAGAAATATACTGAAGGATTGAAATCATATTAGATATTCCCTTTTAAAATATCTATGTGTCACATACAGAAATTGGTTATATTTTCAGAATTTAGAAATTTCCTAAACTAAAAAAGGAGTTTAACATATAAATAATAAATTTACATGTTAAATTATAAATGCTTATAAACAATAAATTATGATATGCTTATTTACATTATATTATATTTATTCATAATAAATTATAAATAATAATTTTATATATTAAAGTATGAATTTATATAGGGAAGCTAAATGCATATTAAAGGACTAGGGTAAGGGTTAGGATGAGGGTTACAGAATTAGAGATTTCTTCCTTTAGCTTAGTAATTTCTTTCTTTCTATAGATCTGCATTATCCAACATGTAACTACTAGTTGCATGTGGCTATTGAATGCTTGAATGCCAGTCTGAACAGATATGTGTGTAAGTGTAAGACACATGCTACATTTTTTTAAATTAAAAAAAATTTAACTTAAAAATATAAATGATCACATTAGTAATTTTATACTAACTACATATAAAACAATGAAATCATTAATATTTTGTAAGTAACAGACTAAAGTATATAAACCAAATTAATTTCATCTGTTCTTTTTTTGTCCTTTTTTTGATATGGTTACTAGGAAACTTAAAATTGCATGTATGATTAACATTTGTGGTGTACATTACAGCGCTATTGGATAGATAATTCTCAGAGGAGACATGCTAGAGCAATATTATACATTCCTAAAAGCTGGCTCAACTTAAATTTAATTAAGAAAGAGATAAAAGAGAGCACAAAGTTATCTATCACCAGTCTAGAAAGACACAGGAACACGTGTGCACCATAATCTGTATCCCAAGATTGGTTGATAGAGGCCTTAATTATTGACAACGTTTACTGAGTACTTACTAAGTACCTGACATAGTACGTAATTTGTCCCATTTAATACTCATAAAACTACTATGAATGAGGTAGAGATGAAATCAGGACCAAAGGCATTTGCTGTGTATTTTTCCATGGTCATCTGCCAAAAATCAGTTTGTCTTTCTTTTGTGTTTCATTACAGTCTGCAAACTTGGGGCTCTTATATTTCAGTAGTTTTCCTTTTGTTTTCTGGTAGAATTAATAGTAAAGAAATGTTAAAACATTAAAAAGTAAAGGTGGTTATGACATGCGTGTATGCAGAGGACCCTGTGATTAATGAGATTAAAATACAAAGGAAGCTAATTGGTAGGTATATATAGAGAGAGATCATAGCCTCATCGCAGGACTGGGGGGGCTAGTCCATGGACACCTTCCCTGATCTGCACCTCGACTTTTTAAGACCCGTGGGTCATCGTGCATTCAGTAACAGACTGCACATTTGTCTTACTCTTGGCATTCTCCCATTCCATTTTGAGGACCTTTATGTTCTCACTTCTTATTTAAAATTTCCGGAAGTTCCAATCCTGCTTTTCCTGAAGAGGTTCATATAAATGTTACTGTTTGTTTTGCTCTCTCTCTTCTACAGTATCACAAGATCAGACCCCCCCCAACTGCAGTCGGACTTCATTCTTCGTTTTGTCCTGACATCTCCTCTGTACAGGCCACCACCAGCAAAACCTCATTACCTGTGAATTTTAAAGCTTCATATAAACTACAAGTATCTCAGAAATCTAATCCTGTTAGAGGAGACCTGTGCACTCTCAAGGGATACCCCCTGAGACGTTCAAGAACTCTCAAAGTCAAGAGTGCTATTATAGCACATAATTTCTTCCTTAACAATGCAATAACGCAGAATGAAAATATATATATATAAGTGGATCCCTTCAGACTCATAACAGTTCTACAAACAAGGCCAAAATCATGGAGAAAGCTATTTGAGAGATAATGATTACTTTCTTAGCTCTCTATACTGCTCGGCAACATTATCATCCAGTTACTTTCTGGGAAATATTTCACAAAGCAGCAAAGTTTCCAGTATGTCACAAGTGTAAGTGTTTAGAAGATGATGAAGAGAGAACAATAAAGCCCAAGTTCACATAGATTGCCAGCTAGAAAAAAAAAAAAATGGATGGGGAAGTTAACTTTAGCACCTCCCTTTAGAACATGAGATTCAATTTCAGTTGTGGTGAATTACAAATTATTCCATGTTATTGTGCACGAAGATTGCAAAATAATGAAAAGAATTTTGTAACGCAAATGTAAAGGATTGCTCAAGTGATTTAATTGAAACTGGATTGTATTGGGGTGTATTTGGATGCTAGTTGACCACTGCAGCATTCCTTGGAAAACATCTGTCGTTATTCTTAAATCCTTATTTAAGCATCCTTACGTATGCAGTCTAGAGCAAGGTTTTATTGAGGGGCTAATGTAGAAGCACACAGACCAAAATTTAGCACCCAAAATTTGGAGCACCTGCCCACGTGACTTTCAATTTGTGGGACATATCTGAAATCACGGTTTAATTTTCTCGGTCCATGGCAACTTCATATGAGAATTCCAATAAAGTCTTGATCATCATCCAATGAGCTCATTACATTTCTAATTTAGCCCTTGTAATGATTGCTTCTGTCTTTGTGATGCCCACCAGGAATCCCCTAAGTGAATTTCACACATCCCATGTAGCTTTTCTGTTTGTTTGAAGCAACAAACAACAGATTTATTGAATGCAGCATGAACTGTGAATCAATTTTTGGAAATCTTTGTTTTAAAAAATGTTTACTGATATTCTTGGTAAAATAGTTGGTTATTAGACCCATATTTAGCCTCTTTTCTATTCTACTTCTAGAAATAAGAGAATTCCCTCCCTCAGGTAAGTAAAAATGCAAAAAAATATGTTCAACAGCTCCAATATCACAACTGATGAGTTCTTTATTAATGGCTTATGATAGAGCCTCCAAATATTTGAAAGTACATCTTCCCCTGTCCTCCTACCATCTCTCTGCCCTGTAGCACACAACTGCACACAAACACACAATTCACTCTGTTTAGTTCTAAGCCTAGGTATTTAATGATTTTTCCATTCATGCAGATTATAAATTGGTAGAATATGATGTTTCTTTCATTTAATTAGAGAATTACACTTGCAGAGCAAAATAAATGTTAACGAACATTATTTGTATTCCAGGGATTCATTTCCCATCCCTTCTAACTAACTTAAATGCCATGCTGTGTTTCTGGATTCGTTAACAACTCCAGGCACATTTCCCTCCACTTGCCTCTGTCAACCCAGCAAGCTGTTCCTTCTGACTTCAAAGTGTGATAGTTTTTGCTTCATCATCAGTTTTGTAGTCTGAAGGGAGAGTTGGCTTACCTAAAAAGAAACCATACTTTCCAATGAAAACAATAGACTAGGGACGCTAATTACCACTTCCTTTTAAAATACGTATGCCTTTTCCTCCAAAAAGAAAAAGACAAGGGAGCTCTCTCTTGTAGAAGAATAAAAGCAAAGTGTAAAAGAGATCTCCAAACAGTCTTAATTATATTTTTTAAATTCAAGATATTAAAATCACAATACAATGATGAGCTGAATTATTTATGTTTTCAGACAATTATTCCGACCAGAAATTGAAGAGTTTCAAAATTATTAAAATGTTTCTAAACAAAAGTTCCCGAGTTGTTCATCATTTCTACAAAGTTACCTGAATGTAGCTCAATGCTGAATGCAAGCGTATCACGTTGTATTCATCCTCTTTGCTCTGCTTTCTTCTAGCAGCTTCTAATCCCGTTGGCAGTCCTGGTCTTACCTGCCTATGGCACATAATCAATCTTGCTTGCCTATCACATAGCCAACCCTGAAGAGTCTTTTCTCCCTAAATAACAACACAAAGTTGAGCTCAGTCTAAAATGCAAATATTAGTGTTTCAAATACAACATCAGAAGACAACTCATTTCCAATTCACTCTCCTGACTTTCCTAAGTGGCTCTCTCGCTGAATTTTAGTCAACTCGTGGCTCTGGAAGGAGACGGAAACATTAATTATATTCAGAAGAATCGTTCAATTTCTTAAAGCTACGCTTCAAATGAAAGGTTTAATAAGGAAATAGACTGAAATAAAACTAATATTTTTAAGCATCCCATTAAGTTGGGTAAATCATTAGAGTTCGTGCTCCTTGGCTTTCTTCACTTTGTTCTAATCAGTGATTTAAATTTCTAAGTTAGTTGTATTTATTGTGAATAAATGAAAACATGCACCAGTATCTGAGGACTTATGTGCTTGGTAGTGTGTGAAATGTTTTCCTACAATATCTTCTTTGATCTCCCCTGGGCACTTATAAGGTATATATCATGTCCTCATTTTATAAGTGAAAAAAGAGTGGAATTAGAGGTGAAGCAATATGTTCAATGTCACTAAGCCCATACACTCAGGCTTTGGTCTCCACTGCCAATCATGCTTATTTCCCTGGCTTAAGAAGATTTTATTTCTGCTCCATTAGATAAAGAACCTTACAAACTACCTTTATATTCCATAGCAATTACTAACATCACATTGAAATTTGGAACTGAAAAAGTGTTTAATTATTTATGGTTCACCTAAACATAGTTTAATTACGATTCACCTAAGCATAGTTTAACACCAAAGATGCGATTCTTTTAAGTCGCACTTTGGATTTTTCCCCATTCTTTTTATATCTGCATAATTACAAAATGAATATATGAATAGCCCTTACTTCACTATTTCTCCCTCTTCCCTCCCCACGGTCACTATATCAGAATGACATGCATGTACAATGTCACGTATATGTATCAGGATACAAGAAAGATCATAAACAAATGAGTAGTTTTGTGATTTTTTCTTTTTTCCTTTTTAAAAAATTATTTATTTATTTATTCATGAGACACACACACACACACACAAACACACAGAGGCAGAGACACAGGCAGAGGGAGAAGCAGGCTCCATGCAGGGAGCCCAATGCACGCCTTGATCCCGGGTCTCCAGGATCACACCCTGGGCTGGAGGTGGTTGCTAAACCGCTGAGCTGCCCGGTTTTTTCAATAAATGGAAAAATACTGTGCATTTTGTTCTACAATTTTCTTTCTTCACTTCATAATACATCTTGGACACTTACTTTTCACTGCATCTACATCTCATTTTTTTAAAATGCATAATATGGATATTTTTAGAGTATATAATCATTATTTTATTAATAGACATCTATATTGCTTCCATATGTTCATTATTTGAAACAATGCAATAATGATTACTCTTATGAATGCATACAAGGAGGGATTTTCTAAGACATATAATGAGAAGCGGAGTTGCTAGGTCAAAAAAGTGTTCATAGAGAGTATAAGAAAAGCTATTTCCTCATACAATCTGATTAACTTTTTTTCTTTCTTTTTTTTAATTTTGCCCTTGATGAATTAAAATAGCTTATTTTAAAATTTGAAAAAAATTATCTATAGTGGGATTAATGACTGCTTTATGTACTTATTGGTCATTTTTATTTCTGTAAATGTTCTATTGCTATAATTTGTCCATTTTTCAAAGACAGTGTTCATCTCTTCATGGAGGATTCTTAAGGAAGAGTCCTTATATTTGAGCTAATAAGTATTTTATTAAAAATTTAATTGGTTGAAGATGAGGTTCTTGGGGTCATTTTCTGGGAAAAAAAAAACACTTGGATGTGATGGTTCATTTCTGTATATCCAAAATCATTCAAATATCTTCCATTCCATAGATTATACTCTCCTTTTAATAAGTATTTGTGCCAATGGATTCTAATTCCTATGGCCTTTTTTTTTTTCTGGAAACAATACCAATATCTTTGAATTCTAATGTGATTTTGATGTTTCTACTCCCAGAGAAGTCTAAAAATGTAAGCAGTTCTAGTGAATGATTTACAGGTCCAATCTTTTTGCTTGGGTGATTCACTAAAAGAGGAGGAAAACTCAGTCTTCAAGGAATTCTATAAGAAGTACAATGTGTTTATTAGACTCCTCTTGGCCCTGCCAGCCATCATGTACTTAACAGACAAACGAAGTTATACTAAATCAAGTCGATACCACTGGATAAGTTCCAGAATTCAGTCTGTCTGTGTATAACGATATGCTGATTCAAATGATACACCTAAAGCCTTGGAGTTACTTGTAGCATGATTTTGAGGATAGAAAAATAATTAAGAAGCTTTAAGTAATTTTAAGATTCTGCTGATAAGAGAACAGAACTTTGACCTAAAATGCACTTCCTTGGGGGAAAGGCAAAAAAAAAAAAAAAAAAAAAAAAATGTAGCTTTTTAAAACGGCCTCACATAATTAAGCTAATGTGGAAGCCTCAAGACTTAGAATGTTTCTGTCAAGGATCACTGTTTCTGATCATCACACATACTCTGGATATATTTCAGCATGACTAGTATGCCAAGTTGTACACTAGAAATTTCCAAAAGAAGAATTTACATTTTTAGAATGCTTTTGAGCCTCTTTATCCCATTTTCCACCATTAAAAAGAGAACAGTTAAAAATACTCAGAGATATCTTAAAAGATCTTTATGTATTATTTTTAAAAAAGCCAACCTGCTTTCCTATGACTGATAAGCAGCTACAAATTTAAACTTCCACTAAAGGATTTTAAGAGATTTTTTAGTGACAACGAGAAGATTATGGATAGTTCCATCACACACATGACATCTGGTGTCTTCTTCCTTGCCAAGATCTATAAATGGCTTAAACTGTCACTTAACTTCGTAAAAAGCAAACTTTTTTTGAAGCCAAACAACCTAAAGAATAATAATCAATACAGCAACAACTGTAAAAGCCTCTAATATTAGTGGTTATGCGATCACATGCCAGAGTAAAAGGCTTAAGATGAGCTCAAGTTCAAAATAAGAATACTACAGTAGCCAATTTATGGATTTTATTCTGTAAAATCTTTCATGTTTATACATGGTGGCTTGTGTACATGTCCTAGCTATCTACCGCTGCATAACAAGTCATCTCAAGAGGTAGTGGTTTAAAACAGTATTTTAGGATCTCTCCGTTTCGTGAATCGACTAGGCCTCGTTTCCTGTGCTGTTGTCTGGGTCTGCAGTGTCCACACTTTGGTGGAAAAAGCTAGACTCCGCTGGGATGCTCTGATGATGGACATCCCAGGGGTCTCTCCAACAAGAGAGCATTAAGTTCCTGGTATGACTTCCCCAATGGTCTTCATGACAAACAGTCTCCTCTGTCTCCCAAGGCCTTTCCCTCATACACTCCTTAGATAAAATTCCTGCGAAGCTCACCAAAAACTCACTTTTTTTCCCCCCCCGCTTAAATTGACTGATTTAATCTTAGTCTGGAAACCCCAAAGCACTCCACCCTAGGGCCCTAATTGAGGCAGGTGCACCCGGTCCTCCCCCCTTTGCTGCACCTTGCCTTGATGTCTCCGTGTTGTCTCTCCAGACTTGCCCCGTATTTTCTCCAAGAAAGCATCTCTATTTCCGTTCTCTTGTGGTCTTTTGTTGCACCACAGCTCACCATCTAACACCCCAGTGTTTAACTTAACAAATGTTAATCTAAAAAAATTAGGGCAATCTTTGAAGACTAACTACCACAGCTAGTCTTCTGGTCAAAGATGATACACATCTCTCCCATTTCCAACTGACACTTACTAGACTCCCTAAACTCTCAAGGTTTCATCCCATTTCAACCTCAGGATCACACGTGAACTCTGGGATCCCATGATGTAAATCAGGTTCAGGTGCATTTGAGGTTACTTGTGGGGGGCTACCTCTTGATCAGAAGACAGTGAAGTAAAGAAACAAGCTATGTGGCGCCCACATACCCGACCTACAATGGGGAGACAGGATCAGGAGAACCTCAATAGATGCTTCTACTCAAAAAGAGGAGGAAAAATAGGAGCAACATAGAGTCACTGGCCTGAAAAATTACTGAGATGTAGCAAAGCACAGTTGCCATTTCACTTTGCTCAGAAGGCAGGGGCATGTTGCTTAGGATCAGATGATGCTCCCTGGGTGGTTCTCCGTGGCCGTTGGCCTGCCCTGGAGTCTGGACACTACCCTCTCACTCATCTTCCTTCCTTATGAACTAGGTCATATTTGCAGCTGAGGAGTGTTCTCAGCCTATATTCTGCCAGGAGGAAGTTTGGGGTTCAAAAGCCTTTTTGTTTGATTGATTGATTGATTGATTGATTGATTTAGCCTTTTTGTTTTAAATGCTCTGTTCCTTTCTGTCCCAAGTTTTATAATTCCTTTAAAACCTGAGGGTTTGTTATATATAAATTATAATGAAATTATCACTAGACAACAGTGATAGTCACATATTTTCTGAGTGGGGCTTTTACTTTGGGTCATGGGAGGAGCCACAGGCTCACAACAGAGAGATTTTAAAAGCCTTAGTTAGATGTGATTTCTACCGAGAGAAAAAATGAGACAGTCTTTTACGATTTCCTGAAGCCTCAAGAAACTTCCAGCCACCCTTTTGGTCTCATCTTGAACTACACAATGCTTTACTGGTAACACTGTGGCTTTGATTTTTTTTTCCTAAATTAAAAAAAAAAAAGTTTTATTACCCCCTCACCCCCACTTCAAATAATTTCTTGCTCCGTTACAGTCAATGTCTCCCACCCCTGGCAACAAATGATCTGCCCTCTGTTACTATAGATCCGTTTTGCCTTTCTAGATTTTATAAAAATAGAATCATTTACCGTTTACCCTCCAATTGCTCTGGCTCAGCTTCCTGCCTTTGAGATTGATTCAGGCCTTTGCATTCCTTTCCATTGCTGAGTAATATTCCATTTGATGGCTCTACAACAGTATGTTTATCTATTCATGTGGGAAAGAATATTTGGTTGTTTCTTGTTTGGAGTTACAATAAATAAAGACTATATACATAGTCCTGTACATGTCTTTGTGTGGATATATACTTTCATTCCTCCTTGCTAAGTTTCTTCCAGTGGAATGGCAAAGTCTTACAAAAGATTTATAAAGAATTTCTTTTACAAATCTGTCATATAGGGGCGCCTGGGTGGTTCAGTTGGTTGAGCATCCAACTCTTAGTTTTGGCTCAGGCCATGATCTCAGGGTTGTGAGCTCAAACTCCACATGGGGGTCCAAGCTCGCCCATGGAGGGGGGGGTTGTCTGTTTGAGATTCTCTTTCTCTCTTCTCCCTCCCCCAGGTGCCTCCCATCTCTTTCTCTCTCTTCTCTCTAAAATAAACATAAATCTTTAAAAAAATCTGTCATACAGTTTCTTTTTGAAAGTTGTATCATTTAATTCCCATAAACCGTATAAGAGAGTTCAAGTTCCTCCACAAGCATACCAAAAGCTGATCCTGTTCATCTTTTAAACTTAAGCTATTTGGTAACTTGTGATTTAATTACTAGTAAAGATGATTTTAACGTAGAGCAGTTTTTTTCAAATATTTATTGAGCATTTTGAATGACTTCCTTTGTGAAATGCTCAAACATTTTTTTCTTTTCTTTTTTTTCAGTTGTGTTGTCTTCTCATGGTTGAGTTGTAAGTCTTTTGTTTTTAAACATACAACAGATATAAATGTTTTGTTAGTTACATGTATATAATATTTTCTTTCAGACTGGGGCATTTTTTTTAATTGTTTTTATTTATTTTATTTTATTTTTTATTTTTATTTTTTAGACGGGGGCATTTCTTTTCAGCTTTGATACAGTATCCTGAAAAAGAAGTTTTTGAATCTGATGTCATTCAATTTTACTTTTTAAAAATGATTCATTCTTGTTGTGTCTTATTTTTAAAAAATCTTTGCCTTCCCAAATTGTAAATATTTTATCTTTGCTTCTAAAAATTATATGAATTTAGCTTTTTGATTTGGGTCTATGATTCATCTTAAGCTATTTTTTGTGTGTATGGTGTGAATTTAAGGTCAAGGTACATTCTTTTTTTCCCAATTGATATCCAGTTGTTCTGTAAATACTAGTTGTTTCAAAACCTTTGATAAAAAGATTATCTATTTCCATTGAATTACATTGACACCTTTGTTGAAAATTGGTTGACTATTTGTATGTGCATTTATTTCTCTGCTCCTTCATGCTGCTTTGATCTTAGGTTTATTTTTATTCTAGTCCTACAATGTTTTGATTGCTGTGGATTTATTAGTAGTTTTGAAATGAAATAACATTTGTTCTATAACCTTTTGCTTTTTAAAAAGAAAGTTGCCTTGGCTATCTTAGGTCCTTTGCATTTGCATATAAATTTTAGTATTAGCTTGTGAATTTCTATTTTTATGAAATTAGCTGAATTTTTATTGGAATTGGGTTAAATGTATACATCAATATATATTATATATTATAAATTATCTTTTCAGAATGATAAATCTTTGAAAGTTTTGTATCTAGTATGTCTCTCCTTTAGATCTGAACTGGTATGATCTTTACTATATGAAAGATTATTAAAATGCAAAAATTAAAATATCTCATTTGAACATTAGAGATGAAGAAAAATTGCTGAACCAATATAGGCATTTTTTATTGCTTATTAAAAAATCAGAGGGTTTAGAATACTAATACACACAGCCCCAAACAAAAGAATATCTTTAATGAAAGGGATCACTAGGAGTATTGTGCTTAACATATGTATTTTTTAACATTATATTTTATATATACATATTATTTTTTAATTTAGGCTGCATGCCCAGCATAGAGCCTAATGCAGGGCTTGAACCCATGATCCTGAGACTAAGACCTGAGTTGAGATCAAGAATCAGATGATTAACTGACTGAGCCTCCCAGGAACCCCTATTATGCTTAATATATTCATAGAATACTGACCAAATAACTAGTTACATTTCATAATTAATTACTACTGCTAAATATTCTGAACTAGCCATTTTGGCTTTACATTAAACTTATTCATGGAATTCCCATGTACTTTCTCTGACAGGCTGGAGGTTGCTGACATTTAAGGCACCGAAAGAGCACTTCTAATATCCATTCTCCCCTAGTAGGGGATGTCTTAAGGAAGCATCTTTATCATCAAAATTTAAAATATTTTATAAAAACATCAATAACTTGGAAAATTCTAGGTATTTCATAAAATATCATAAATTTTATATTCAATCCTAAGGCAATCCTCTCAAAAAGTCCTATTTTATAAACCATGTTTCAAAAAAAGCACAGAGGCACCTGGATGGCTCAGTCAGTTAAGTGTCTGCCTTTAGCTCAGATCATGATCTCAGGGTCCTGAGATGGAGCCCAAGTCAGGCTTTCCACCCAGTGGGGAGTCTGCTTCTCCTTCTCGGCACCCCTGCTCCATTCTTCTGCTCTCTCTCTCTCTCTCTCTCTCAAATAAATCTCAAATAAATAAAATCCCTTTTTAAAGAAGTACACGCATAAACAAGTTTATTTTTCTGAGATAACAAAAGGCAAGATTACCCTGTTTTAGTATGGTTTTCAATCTGAACAGTTCTGGGAATATTCAATATAATAGAATGGAAAACCACTGCTGTGGTCTGATACTTTGTGGAATATAATCTAGAAGTCTACCTACCCAGATAAACCAACTAAAAAATAAAGTGTGACTTATCCTGTGAATATTAGACCAAAATTTTAAAAAAGTAATAATAAAAAGTAGATTTGTTAACATCTTAACTGATGTATTTTAAATGAATCTCCTTGATTTTAATGGCAGGTGTTTATTGGGTGTTTGTTATGTGCCAGGTACTATTCTCGGTGATTTTCCTAAAATAAACTTGCTTAATCCTCACCACAACTTTCTGAGGCAAGATATGATCCCTGTTTTACAAATGTGAAAATAGAGAAAAAAGGAGGTTAAATAATTTGCCCAAGGTCAACAATTAGGAATGATGGACTAAAAAAAAAAAAAAAAAAAAAAAGGAATGATGGACTAAGGGCCTCCGAAACTCCACTCATCTATAGAAGCAATGGACATTGGCAAAAATCAATAGGCTTAATTTTTTTCAGAAGTCTAGAATTAACTAAATATCTTCACCAACCCAAGAATATTTTATTCAAAAAATGACTTAATCTTGATGAGAACTGCAAGCTTTGTGCTGTCTTGACTTGCTTTCGTCCCATTCCTTCCCCCAGCTCTGTCGTAGCCTCAAAACTCAGCCAACTTGCAATCACCCACTGGCACACTGAGTTTGGAACTCCTTAGAGAACAGGACAGAAAATTCCTCAAGCAATTAAAGACATAACTACCATATGATCCAGCAATCCCAAATCTAGATATTTAGCCAAAAGAATTGAAATCAGGATCTGAAAGAGAAAGATGCATTCTTATATCCATTGCAGCATGATTCACAATAGCCAAGATGTGAAAACAAGCTAAATATCCATTAGCAGATGAATGGATAAAGAAAACGTGGAATATGAGTTTAATGGAAAACTATTCAGCCTTAAAAGAGAAGAAAATCCTGCAATATGCGAAAAATATTGTTGAATTTTGAGTACATGATACTAAATGAAATAAGCTACCATAAAAAGACAAATACTGCATGATTCTACTTATGTGCAGTATCTAAAATAGATTCATAGAATCAAAGAGGGGAATCATGGTTGCCAGAGCCTAGAAGGAGGGGAAAATGGACTTATTAATCAATGGATATAAAGTTTCAGTTAAGGAAGATGAGTAAGCAATCATACCTATACAACATCATACCTGTATTCAACAATACTGCATTATACACTTAATTTGTTAAGAGAGTAGATCCTTTGTTAAATGTTCCTACCACAATAAAAAAAAATTTTTCAAAGCCTCATTCTCAGATTATTATCACTCTTACACCAATCTCTCAGCTCCCTGGAAAAGCTCCTTTCATAGCCTGACTCCAGCCAGTCTGGGAACAGCCCTAACATGAGGCATTTATAGAAAACAATCAGCAGCAATTATTTAATATTGCATCTTCCTAAGGCTGTGATGCTAGTTGTAGCAATCAAAATGTAAAATATTAGGTTAACTCTCCATATTATAAATCCCCCCAACTTACTTGTTTTTTTTTTTTAACTCTGACTCTCTCCAGCACTCTTGCATGTATACAGCCCTCCCCTCCACCACACACACCCTATATTCTTTCTTTAACCAGAAAGCAAAAACCTTACGTCTATCTATCTACTCATGCAGATAAAAAGCCCCAGAAATCACCAAATCATGGCATGTGCCAACATGACACTTGGCTATAGTTGCCATGTCCTTTGTATGACATCATCCTTCATAGCATGTTTCAATGAAATTCAGACTTATTACTGCTGCCAAGGAAATGCTTTTGCCTATCCATCTCAACAGCCCTGCCAACATGTGTGAGTGAAGGACTCCATACTTATACATGTGCTACTTCTGGGATCTTTGTTAAATGTATCATGAAGAACCGATGACATACCGAATATCTTGACAACTAACACAAAATGAGTTTCATTCCCCATTAGTATGAATATCAAAATGCGTGAGCCTCATAAAGGGAAGACATCAGTGTTCAGTCTGAAGTTTAAGGGTCTGAGACAATGCTTGTAAGATAAGAAGTTGGCCTGTCACACTCTCTGGTAGCTAGGTAGATGGAGGATAGAAGATGATTGATAATTGATTGATTGATTGATTGATTGATAGACAGATATCCTGACAGGAAACATGACATTTCTAGGTCAGAGCACAGTTTATTATCACAGAGCATCTCAGCACTGGTGAGGCTATAAGAGGCATCACTACTAAAATTCTGAATAAGTGGCGTTGATATAATTGGCTAATTATTTGGGGGGAAATGAGGATTTTGCACAAATAGGATTGTACCACAGACTCACAAAAGTATGACAATCAGAGGTTGACCAGCACACTGTCCCCTCTTCCCATCTGGAGAGGGAGAGGCTTTTATTCTGGGATAGAAGCAAATACTACAGGAGAAGGACGTCTCTGAATCTCTCTGAAGTAATAAACTATCTCTATCTTGCAGAACATGCTTCCTCTTCAGTCATCCTTTAACCAAATTTGCCAGTGGTCATTCCCCAGAACATTGAGACCATGAGGGAACATGAACGCATTCAGAGAGAATCGCCTTCTAACAGTCAGACCTAGGGATTGAAGCTTAACAGTCTAGTGACCTTCACTGATTTATTTTACAGCTTTCTAATCCTGAATAATGAAAAGATGGGTAGACTGATGTTAATGGGGAAAAAGAAAGCAAAATGTCTTCTTCACCATTATTGGCATCTTGATTAAAGAAATCAATGACATTCATAATTATTGTCTTGCTCTACACCACCCGAACTTTTAGAGTAATCACTTACTGACAGTAACATGGCACTAAAATATATTTTCAGATTGTAGTTCTCTGAAAGGAAGGGTGTTTTGTTTTGTTTTTACATTTTTATCCCTAAATCTTTTCTTGAAAATGTACGACTAAAACAATCGTGCTTCAGAGAGTCTCCCTTGATATCACTGAATAGGCAATAAATTTTTATATCTTACAAATTCTGTTCGGACCAGGTTACTTTACTTAATCCCCATTACTTTCTGTCCACTTGCTCAGAATACAGCAAAAGATTAGGGAAATAAAGCTGACTTCATTTACCTTGATATAGCAAAGATATTTCCAAATAAATTTCAAAATCAAAACAAAATGATCCTAGTATCTAGATCACACTTTAGAAACAAAACTTCAGTGTCCTGAGCATTACTAATGTTAATCATTTAGGACCCTCTCACAGCCATTGTGATTTTTTTAAAAAGGTTTTATTTATTTATTTGAGAGAGAGAGATTTATTTGAGCACAAGTTGAGGGGAAGAAAAGGGAGAGAAGAAGCAATGCTCCCCATTGAGCAGGGAGCCTGACTGGGGGCTTGACCCCAGGACCCTGATATCATGACCTGCATCCAACACAGACACCAAGGTGCCCCCATGATGATTCTTTTCTTTTCTTTTGTAAGATTTTATTTATTTATTTATTTATTTATTTATTTATTTAATTAATTTATTTATTTATCAGAGAGAGAGCACACACAGGGGAAGCAGCAGGCAGAGAAAGAGAGAGAGAGAAACAGGCTTCCTGCTGGGCGGGGAGTCCTACTCAGGGCTCAATTCTAGGACCCTAGGACCATGACCTGAACTGAAGGCAGGTGCTAACCAACTGAGCCACCCAGGCACCCCTAGTGATTCTTTTGAAGTATAAATCATGTCATGCCACATCTCTGCTCTTCCTTTTGATGGCTCCTTATCTCGGTCATAGAAAAAAATCAGAGTCCTTTTAGTGGCCTATAATGACTTTCATGGTCTACCCAACTTGAGTAACAGCTGCTTTTTTGCTTCCTTTGTTTTGTCTTGTTATATCTACATATTCGAACTAACTGATGGATGATTTGATAAATTCAGTGTGATTGGCATGTGGCCTAGAAATAAGTCCTAGAGTAATTTAGCTTTGTATTGAAATTGGATAAATTCTGTATGTAATCTAAAGGGTTTTCCCTGGGAGATTTTTTAAGTGTCATGGAAATGTGCTCTCTTGTTCAGCCCCAGACAAAGACTTATTAAACTTCTTTTGAGGACAATCATACACTCATGCAAGACACGGTATCTGCAGAACAGACTATCCCAGGTCTCACAAAGGAGATAATCTGTGTACACCAATATCAATATTGGCAATGTAGCAAAAGAAAAAAAATGAGGAAATCCTAAGGAATTCCAAGGAAACTAGTCAAGATCGCTCTATTACTTGCCAAACTGAAAGATTCTTCGAGTGAAATGAGGAGTATCTAGAGATTTAATTCTGCTTGATCTCAGAGGAAGACAAAGCAGATGTAGGGTGACATTAATTTTATAAAATTTAAGCAAAAAGTGGGTACGGATGCCTGTGCACAATAGAGGTATATTGACTTAGCATCTTTGCTTACCTGGTTAGCACAGAGAACTACAGATTGAGTGCAGACCCAACCAGGAAGATGGTTGCAATACCCGTCCCTCCAACAACATGTCAGCAACGCCACTTTCGTACAAAAAGAGAAACAGGCTTGCTTCTAAACTTATGCTACTAATTTACCTAATCACAATGCCTTTCAATGAAAGCAAATGACTTTATTTCAGATCATGAATGTTGCATACAAAATTGAGCTTCTAGGTGAGGTCATGTTAATCCCCTTTAGATAGGGCTTGTTTTTTTTTTTTTTTTTTTTTTTTTTTTTTTAAGATAGGTGTTTTATTCCTTTGGATTTTGTTTTTCCAACCATCCTATGATGAAAGTGCTATTGCTCTGTTTTGACAGTGACAGAAACAATAAGCATGGATATAAAGCAAGGAGCAACAGAGCAGAAGAGTTGCTAGAGACAATCTTACACCACCTTTCTGGGAGGTGACATGAGACCATGAAGAGCCCACCAGAAAGGCCCACCCTGACATTGACTACAGTCTAGGAACTTTGGGCAAGTCTCTTCAGCTATAGTGTGGAGACAAGGAGACCTCCACCACAAGGTTGTGTTCCAGGAGCTAAATGGGATGAAGTACACAAAGCCACCGTGTGCTGTTATCACAGTTCCTAGGAAAGTACAACTTAAAAAAAAATTGTTATATATCTATCAATAACCCAATGTTAGAAAATTCTGAGAATCATCATTTTGGATTGTGTTTCTGGCTTTCTCAAAATGCTTCCCATTTTGAACTATTCCCTGAAAAGCCTATGTTGCCAATCAAATCTGAATTACTGCTGACCCCTGCAGACCACTCTCTTGAAGACTGATTACCTTTTAACTATGATTTGAGATTTAGTTTTCATAATAGGAAATAACAGTTTTGCAGAGTGGCCTGGCAGGGCTTTATAGAACAGCTTCAGTCAGGCTGACATGTGCTTTTATTAACCATATTTCCTGTAGCTCCACAGACAATGAGAAATCCACTTCTGTGAGCCGAACCAATTATAACTGAACAGGTACACTTTTTCCCCAGCCTGGTCATGATGTCAAATGTTTGATTAGAAAGATCTTGTGCTTTTAGCAAAATGGGGGTGAATATCTTTCCATTTGCAAGAACAACCTATTTCGGCCTTCCATTTGGTAGTTTCTTAGTATCTTAATTTTGGTCTCTCGATGTCAGATAGGGTTGCAAATGCAACGCCCTTGAGATGGGAGAGAAACAATATTGTTTACGCGTTTCAAAACAGACTGAACGAGCTTCAGGGAGGAAGAAGTTGCACCAGGGCACAGAACCAGATGTAGTGTGTGATATAAAAGAGAACAGAGACAAGGTACACATGAAGAATATATGCCCCAGGGGAGGCAACAGGAGGACAGACCTGGAAACCCTAGAAAGCTCTTCTCAAGGAGAAGATCAGATACAGGGAAATGTTAAGATGAAACAGATAAACAAGTGGATGGAAATATTGCCTTGTGCATGCATAATGCAGTGATCCAACCACCACAGATCAGGTTTTAGAAGCACAGGACTGAAACAGGAAAGGGTAATCCTGAAAAGACGCAGTTCCTGGGAAAATCCTTGCACAGAAGGTTAAAAAAGAGAGAGAGAAAAAAATGGGAACCCAGTTCTCTCTAGCTGTGAGATCACAAAGACAGAGTAGGCCCCGTTAAATCAAGCATTACAAACAAGGGCCTGTCTTCAGCTGCCAGAGAGAGAATCTTGCAGCAAACATCAAGGGCAACCACCATCCCTTCAAAATACTGTAAGTTGGATACTTCCCATTTCTTAAAAATTCTTCAGTTATAGCAAAGCATTCTGTTGATATTTCAAGGATCTCCAAGGAATATTTGTCAGTTACTTTTAACTCTTTACTGACCAGACTACAGAGACAGAATCACAGATTGGTAGACTATTTACGCTAAAAAAAAATTAACATCACTCATTATACTCTAACCTTGTTTTATAGTCAAGAATGAAGAATGCCAAGATTGCCTCATACCACGTGGCAAACTAACAACACAGCCAGGATGAGAATCACATTCTCCTGATTTCCAAACAGTATTTTTTCCCACCACAGCTCTCTAAAATTAAATTTTCAGTATTTTCAAAAGAGAATTGCACCTATATAAAGTCCAAGAGAAGAAAATTCTGTGAATAAGAGAATCAGATCGGAATAAGCTAAACTTAAAAGTTCAGCAGCAGAGAGTTATAAGATGAAGATTCTTTAAAGGAAGTAGAAGGAGAAAAATGCACCCCAGATAGAAGTACCTTTTGCTTTGCCCTCTACAACTGACCATTTTTTTGTTACCCCCATTGTTATCCTGTTGGCCCAGGGCAGCATCATATATAGCAATGTCCCCCTACTGGTTTCTCTGTTTCCATCCTTGCTCCCTTTCTAGCAGCAGCACAGAAGTCAGAGTGAGTCCTGTAAAGTGTAACTGTCATTCTCCCACCTGTTCCTCCAGGGGCTTCTTGTCTCATAAAAGGTTAAGCCAAACTTCTTACAATAACCTACAAAGACATACACAATTTTTCTCCCCCATTTCATCTCTGAAATCATCCCCTTTTGTCTCTTTCTTCACTATATCCCAGTCCTCGTGGCCTTCCAGCCAAATTTTGGGTACATTAGTCACACCCCTGCCTTGGGGTTTGTACCATCTCTTTCTTCTGCATGGAACACTTACCCCATCCTCTGTCTGCATAGCTCATCTTATCCATTCAAGTCTTTGAACAAGTGTTCTGTTCCCAGCAAAGCACACGATGACCACCCTATTTAAAATTGTTCTATTCATCTTACACTTTTTAAAAAGGATTTTATTTATTTATTCATAAGAGACACAGAGAGAGAGGCAGAGACACAGGCAGAGGGAGAAGCAGACTCCCTAGGGGGAGCCTGATGCAGGATTCAATCCCAGGACTCCGGGATCATGCCCTGAGCTGAAGGCAGATGCTCAACCACCGAGCCACCCAGGCATCCCTCTTCTTACACCCTTGATCCTACTTATCTTGCCCTCTTCTTTTTTAAATAGTACTTACCATGCACTACATTGTATGTACTTCCATTAGAATCCTGAAAAGATGCAGTTCCTGGGAAAATCCTTGCACAGAAGGTAAAAAAAGAGTAGAGAAAAAAATGGGAACCCAGTTCTCACTAGCTGTAGGATCACGAAGACAGAGTTTCAAGCCACATACCAAGATGTTTTGTTATTGATGCATGTGCCGCATCTAAAACAGTATCTAATATATAATCATCAGGAAAAAGCCGCTGAGTGACAGACTTGTCTAAAAGCAAAAGTCATAATCTCTGGTTTTATTCAAATGGAAATACAGAAGTTCTACATTGGAGAGAGTACCACACAACCGAGTGTTCCTATCTCTGAAGGAAGGAGTCTAATATGAAGAAATGGCAACTTGAAGAAATGTCAGAAGTACATCAGAAATTATTATAAAGACAGTGCTCACTTCAGCACATATACTAGAATTGGAACAATATAGAGATCAGAATGGCCCCTGCACAAGGTTGACAAATTTGTGAAGCATTCCATATTTTTAAAAATTGTTATAAAGATATAGAAGAATTTAATTACAAGATTTAACTAAATGGAATATCAAACCATTTGCCAAGATGGTAAAATAAAAATTCATATTCCTCTAAATTAATATTTAAGTTTAATAGAATTCCAACCGAAATACCCCCTAGATGTCTTTAGAGAAATTAATGAAATGGCTTAAAAGTTCATTTGAAAAAATAAGGAACTGAGAACCTAAATAATTAATGCCAAGAAGAAAAAATGTATACCAATATTATAACATATTAGAAAATACTACTTGTGAGCTACTCGTTTAAGAAAAGCCAGATAAATTAAAAAAAAATAGAATAAAAAATTGAGAAACTGCCTTCAGAACAGATAAGGAATACTTTAGTAAATATATGGAACTGGGAAAATGTTTTAAGCATCTACTTAATTTTTTTAATACAATATACAGCATACAAAATAAATTCTCATGGATTAAGCAGTTAAATATGAAAATAAATACAGATTTAGAAAAATTATAAGTGGGTCTGATCGGAAGGCAAATCAAGCTCTCCAAATTAAGATTACATAACTAAATTATAAGATGAGCATTTTTAATGCATTAATAATACTAATGTTGTTATTGCTGTTACTAAAAAGCAAACAACCAACAATATGAGATGGTCCTAGAAGCAAAGGCATTAATTCTGTGAGATGAAAGCCTGGAGAGGGTTAAGGGTCAAGGATTAATTATTATTATTAGGGTTTAGAACTTCTATTTTCATTTTTTTAACTTTTTATTTTTAATTAAATATCCCAGGAGCCTGAGATCATGACCTGAGCTGAAGGCAGACGCTTAACCAACCGAGCCACCCAGGCGCCCTGGAACTTTTGCTTTCTGTTCCTAGCTGTTATCACCAGATCTTCAGCAAATTCATTTTACACACAAGTGCATTGTTAGTAGCTCCCTGAAAAACCAAAGAGAGTAAATTGAATTCATGGTTTGGGGCACTAAAGACCAGAGCAATCTGATGCAAGTTGCAGCACCAGGACTGAGACAAAAAATAAACATGAAGTAAAATTGAAAAGCAATAATAAAGGGGACAGCAGGAAACTTTTGGAGATGATGGACAGTTTAACGGCATAGACTGTGTTGATGGTTTCATGGGTGTATACTAATTACTAAATTCACCAAGTTATGTACATTTATCATGTATAGCTTTTTGTAGATCAAAAATATAAAATAAAATAATAAAATCCAGAAAAAGAATGAAGAGCAATAGAACAAAGGAGACCAAAGGGGAATATATAAATCTCCCACATAAATTTTTGAAAATAAAGGAGGAGGGCACTGGAATGTCAAAAATTATATGAAACTGAGCGCTTGTTTAATTTTATTTGGACATTAAAAAAAACTTGATATCCCAAAGAATGACTGGAAATAACCACATTGCACGTACCCCCATTTACCTATTCATATACAGAGACAATACACACATGGGTGGACCAACACACATAGTTATATAAACAATTTATTGAACAAGTTGGACTTGATAGGATATAAGAACGAACCAACTTCCTTCTTAAATCCCTTCAAGGTTCTGTAACCTGGTGGTTGTTGTTCTAACTCGGCATAGAATCTTAAGGCAATCCCATAGCTTTTAAGGAACAAGTAGTTCATAAAAATCCACGTTTGTGTATTAGCCACTTAGATCCAGTCCAGTTTAGTATAATAACCAAAGCTCGGAGAGCTTCTCCAAGACATACAGCTTAATCTCCCTCGAGGCTTCCAAATCTACAAATAGAGAAGAAAGTATGGCTGACTTCTTAATTATTATCTCCTTCCATTTCCTCCCTCTACTCACTAATTCTTTTATTACTTCTCCAGCACAGGGTCTAAGGAGAAAAGACAATCGGGAGAAAGGGTACACAGCCTTGGGTTGCTCTTAGTTCTATAACTTGGGCGTGGCAGATGTGACAAACTGACCCTACCCATTCCTGGGATACTTTAGCATATCACTTGGAAACCATCCCAGTTGGGAACCACACTGCCCAAGGCTAGCCACGTACAGCCATCATGCTCAGGTCCTGGACTTCGGGAAATATGTCTTTTGTTTAAGATCCCTTCCTATCCCAAGGAAACACACACTTGCTCTGCCATTGATAGAAGTGTAGTTTACTCTCAATATCGCTTAACCCGGAAGGGGAAATCTCCAGTAGTAGCCTCTTACCTTTAGACTTTGTAGATATGGGTCAAATGTCAGTTCTCATTATGGGTCAAATGTCAGTTCTCATTATCCTCAAATTCCCACAGCTCAATGACAAGGCCCTCAAATGGTCCTTTGAAGACCCCATTACATAACTGGCGATTAGAAAGAAAAATTCAACTTTCTTTATCCATATTGTCGGGGATAAAATCTTCACAGGGTATGATTAACTCTGAAAAAAAAAATATTTCCTTGACTTGCTAAACTTCTCAACCTTTCTCTTTCTTGACTTACGATGAGGAGAAAAATTCCCTAGCACTTAGAGAACATTTGCTCCTGGCTTCCAAGATGTAAGACTGGCTAAGACTGTTGGCACCAAACGTAGGACCTTCGTCTTTCAAGCCCTGCATCAATAGTTTAGCAACTCACTTTAAACTCTGGAGGTTCATGGGCTCACCCTCAGGTCTGGGGTTTGGGGCCTCTGGACAAGGAGTCAAATGTAATGATCTATTACGCTACACACGTGATTACATAGGCATGTATGCCCATATATCACTTTATCACAGACAAAAACACAGAAGATACATGTATGTGTGCCTGAGGCTAATGAATAACGTAAATATAATGTTTATAGGAAAAATATTAAAGTGGTAAGATTACTGGTGATTCTTTCTTCTTTTGTTTTTCTCTATTTCCTAAAATAACATGCCTTACTCGTAAAACCATTTAAAAAGTGTATCTATAAACAAACACATAATAATGTATCCTATTTTAAAAATGTAATCTTGATTCAAAAGTAAAATAAAAGATCACTGAAACAGGTTTTTATATTAACAAAGTTATTTCATGCTAAAGAAAACATCCAAAAATTGGGAAGAACTACTTAACAAATGGTAAAGAGATATTTTGGAATTACTTTCATAATAAAAGTCAGATGGGAGCTCAGTAGTGTATAATACATATTGTAAGATATACACACATGTACACATGCATAGTAAGTATACACAAGAAATCAAATTTTAAAAATATTAGAAGTAGAGGCTCCTGGGTGGCTTAGTCAGTTAAGCCTCTGATTCTTGATTTCAGCTCAGGTCCTGATCTCAGAGTTCAGAGATCAAGCCCCACGTTGGGCTCTAAGCTCACCTTGGAGTCTGCTTAACATTCTCTGTCTCTCCTTGCCCCTCCCTCCCTTGCACTCTAAATAGATAAATAAATAAGTAAATAAGTAAATAAGTAAGTAAGTAAGTAAATAAATAAATAAATAAATAAATAAATAAATAAATAAAATCTTTAAAAATATATTAGAACTAAATAGAATTTTACAGGATCAATTTAAAATCAATAAAAGTAAGTTTAAAGGCAATAAAAATAAGCACAAGTGAAAAGTTAATCAGTTTGGCTTCATGAGAATTTCAGACTTTCACCTAGAAGTATTAAGAAATTTGAAAATACCCCAAAATGTGACAGGTTTGCAGACTCTTTTTCATATATGGACTAAAAAGTTTACTTGGAAAAAAATAAAGTTTCTTCCCCCTTCCCTCCTCTCTTTCCTTCCTCCCATCCAGAAATATTTATTGAGTGAGTGCTCTGAACCAAGAAATTTAATAAAACACCAGGGAAAGGGGCGCCTTGGGCGGCTTAGTCAGGTAGATGTCTGCCTTCGGCTCAGGTCACAATCCTGGGGTCCTGGGATCAAGCCCCACATCAGGCTCCCTGCTCAGTCAGCGGGAGAGCTCACATGTACACACATGCTCTCTCTCTCTCTCTCTCTCTCTCTCTCTCAAATAAATAAATAAAATTTAAAAACCACCAAATAAACAAGTACAAATGTGTGTGTGTGTGTGTGTGTGTGTGTGTGTGTGTGTGTGTAGATACATCTCCATATCCCCAAGCCTAAAGAAGTGCAGTAGCTCATTAGTATGACAGATAAGTAAGAGAGCCAGTGTAACACTTTATGGTAAATGGAAACCCAAATTAGGAGCACTAAACACAAACCTGTGAACTAGAGGATGGAGGCAGAGAGCCAAGGAAATTTCCTTAGAGTAGGTAATGACAGAGTGTAACTTAGATGAAGGATAAAGGATAAGTGTTGAATTCTTGCTCTACCAGTTACTGAGGCTCTCTTTCCACGGATAATTATTCCCTGAGCCTCAGTTTCCTGGTCTATAAGTTGGGAATGATGATAACATTTACACGGACACTGAAAGGATTAAATGAGAACTGTTTAGTTATTTAGAATTTAGTGAGTCCCCAATAAACGGTTGTTAACTATAAACAAAAATAACAAAATTCCACTTGGAAAGTTGGGAACTCAGGAGAGAATAAAGTCTTCGCAAACTGCAAATTCAGTACCGTGAAAATATAAATGTGAGGTCTGGTATGGAGAGAAGTAAGGTTTGAGAAACAAATAAGGGACAGATGATTTTTTAAAAATGTAAAGGAAAGCCACAAAGAATTTTTAGCAAGAGACTCACACAGTAAGATTTTTCTTTTATAATGTCAGTGATGTGAATAATGAATTTGAATATAGTAGGACCAGACATAAAAAGACTAGTTGGGAGATGATCTAAAAAATCCAGAAGAGAAATGATGAAGACCTGAAGTAGAAAGGTATACATTCAAAAATGTTAAAGAAGTAGAATCCATAGGATTTAATGACGGATGTATGGGAAGAGGGGGGGAAAATTGGAAGAACTGGTCTTTGATGTCTGCTTTAGGCTACTCAGTACATGCTGGTGGTCTACGCAAAGATAAGAACCACAGAAGGAGCATGAATATGATTATCTTTTAAAGATGGTATAGCTGCCCCTTTATGGTTCACTATTGTTTGATTTCCCTCTACTTTGAGGAAAAAGGGAAGGCTACACTCATCCCAAGATTGACATAGACACTATAATTTTACATCATATATAAATACAGTGGATATAGCTAAAGAGAGAGATCTTCATCAGTGCATTGAGTTCATGGTTCTCTACCTTCTCTTATGCAATGAGAACTGGCCAAGTTCCAGAAGAAAGAGACTCCCTCCATATGGGTCCCTAATAGAGGATGCTATGTTTCAGAAAATTTTCCTTCGACAGTATATAGTTCAATGAAATTTTAATTCCACACCAAATAAGAATATTGATGATTTCCACAATTTTTTTTCATGAGGAGAAAAATAAGCACCAATCAGCTGTAACTTGAATTTTGATGCTAATCACAAATATTCTCCATGGCACTGAGTCTCTTAAAATATTGCTCATTAGGGGTGTCTGGGTGATTCAGTCTGTTAAGCATCCAACTCTTGATTTCAGCTCAGATCATGATCTCAGGGTTGTGATATCAAGCCCCACATTGGGCTGTCACTGGGGATGGAACCTGCTTGATTCTCTCTTTCTCCCTCTCTTGTTGTCCCTCCTCCAAAAAAATAAAAAATAAAAAATAAATAAAATAAATTATTCCTCATTATTTCTACTGAAGGCCAATAATACAGACATTTGTCCTTGGAAAGTTACCCAATGTTGATAAAGCCTTAATCACCTGTAGAACTGGGTTATAATCTTGAAAATTACATTTGGGTTTTCCTGAGGATTGAATGAGTCTACACATGTAAAAAGCTTAAAATAGCACCTGATTCACTGTAAGCACCTAGTTAATAAAGCTCTCCAGCTGCTTATTTTTACACTTTTTATGTATTTCTTTTGTCCCCTATATTTCGGATTTCCCCACAGAAGTACCTCTTTTTTCCCCCCTCATAAGCGATACACTCTCCAGCTTCATCTCATCCTGTCACAGGACGTCATTTACCATTTATATTTGCTGACACTTGAAACACCAAATTCAGCCTGGAATTCTTTCCTCAACTGTAGACCATCATTAACTTCATACTAGACGTCTCAGCTCACACATCTCACAGACATTTTAAACTGATGGCACTTTAAACTCTTATCTTCTGCAAAACCACCCTTCTGTCTGTTTCTTGAGCTCCTGATTTAATGAATTTCACCACCATCCATGATGATGGTTATGTCAGAAATCTGGATATTTTCCTTATTTTGTGACTTTCCTATTCCCTACACTTCATCCACCATGTATCATACAAATACCACCTCCTAAAAACCTGAACAGAGGCCGTCAGCGCTCTCGCTGAAATTAGTACATTAGCTTTCTAACTGTTCTCTCTGCTTCTATTCGAATTCATTATCTGCTCTATAATTAGATTTTCCAAAATGGACATTTTAATAGATTTATTAAGGTATAATTGATGTTTTCACCATTGTAAGTGTACACTTCAGTGAATTTAATAAATTTAAAGGGATGGGCAAGCATCCAGATTTAGAACTTTTTCATCATCCAGAAAGTTCTTTCATGCCTGTTTGCAGTTCATCTCTGCTCCTACCCACCACTCTAGACAACCACCACTCTAGGCAACCACTTATCTGTTTTCTGTCTCTATAAATTTGCCTTTTCTAGATGTTTTATATCTAAAATAGAAGTTTTGTTATAATTTCCTTGCTGGAAACTCTAAAGTACCCTCAATTTTTCCTCTACGCTCTGTAGAAAGTACAAATCCCTTAAAAAATAGACCAGCTTAAAGAAGGACTAGTCTTTTTTTTTTTTTTTTTCTTAAAGGAGTACAACTGATTTTGTTAGTCTTCATTCTTTTCTGTGCTAGAAGAATGAAATCCAATATTTCCTGTAGGATGGTGAGGTGAAAATGGGAACTAGCTTGTTTCAGGAACTAATGCTTTAGCTGTGGACTTAATGGGGCACCTGGGTCTATTGTTAAAAAAGGAATGGAAGTACAGAAAATAAAATAAATAAAGTAAAATGAAAAACAGTACCTCTTGGCAAAATAAAAAGAAAGGAAGTAATAACTAAAAAGAATAAAGATAAGGGATGGTATCAAGAACATAGTTGCAATCTTTAGGAAATTAGCCAAGGAGAGACGACAGGTCCACAGTCATGCAATCACCTGGTGGCTGAACTAGGCAAAGAAGAGATGCAGTAACATGAAGACTGAGGCCTGAGCACCGGGAGAGCATAGTGTGGCAGGGAACCTAGCAAGCTGATATGGAGGGAGTCGCATTCCTCATTTGGGACAGTATGACTAAGAAGTAAACCAAACTACTATGGAGCCTGAGCTAAGAAATTTGGTAATTTCCATGCTTTTCCTGATCTGGCCCTCTTTGCTCTTCCACCCTCACAATATTGCTATGCACTGCAGCCATTATAAACCTCCCCAGGATCCTGATAGAGTTACCTCTAGACCCTATCACCAGTCCCTAGTGCTCCTTCTGGCTACATCACACTAAACATCGCTCTGCATCTAACCCTAATTGTCTAAACTCACTCACTTCAACTGGGACATCTAAATATCCTTTTTCTGAGCTCAATCTCAATTTTTGATAAATCACAGTAAATTGTCCCCCAAATCCGTGCACTTTCCATCTAATAGCACTCTTCTCTCTGGTTTTCATACTGAGATTATTTTCCTGTGTCTAATCCATTAGACAGAAAGTCTCCTGAGTTTAGATATTGTGTTTCATTCTCTTAATGGGTCTCCAGTGCTTATCACAGCAAATGGCATGCAATTAAGGCTTTACCTCTATGGAGCTGAAAGAAGTGTAAATAATTATAATAATAACCATTATTTTAACATTTAAAAAAATAATTATAGGTATAAATAATTTAAAAGAATTTTACAGGGGAAGTCCTGGTGGCTCAGCAGTTTAGCATTGCCTTCAGCCCAGGGCGTGATCCTGGAGACCCAGGATCGAGTCCCGTGTCGGGCTTCTTACATGGAGCTTGCTTCTCCCTCTGCCTATGTCTCTGTCTCTCTCTGTGTCTCTCATGAAAAAATAAATAAAATCTTTAAAAAAAAAGGCATTTTACATACAATATGCAATTTTAATATCTAAAGAAATGCAAACAATAGATTTTTAAATCTTTCTCCTCAATCTTTATTGCAACCATATAATTCTAGTTTTCCTCGATGTAGCAGTAATATACTCCAAATTTTCCTTAGCTTATTGTCCTTATTCTGAGCTCTTTAACATATTGATCTTTATTACTCCTTTCTTTGATAGGGTCATAGCTCCCTTGATGAAGAAAAGTCTTGACAGCCTTTCTCGATCTTGTGTTATCACCTACTTGAAGTGGAATTCCAAAATTATTGGTCCTAGTCCTTGTTTGAGGTCCAGTTCCTTAAGTTGATTTCAGTGAAACTTGAATTGTTACTAACAAGCTTCTTTCAGCTCATGCCAGGTAAGGCCTTAGGCCTTCCCTAAAATTCTAGCATCTCTTACATAGTTTGTGGTACTCTCCAGCTTTTGCCATCACTGGAGCAGTTTAAAAAAAAATCCTAAGCATGTTAAACCTACATTTGCAAGAATTACATCAGAAGGAAGTGTCTGTCCTCAACTGATCACTTCTCTGACCTCTGATATCTGCAACAGACCAGACACAATGTCGCAGGCTCCCATCTCTCAAAGACTCAACTTTCTTTAGAAGATGACATCTAAGTACATTAAAGTCGATTTTAAAGGGAACGGATGAGTTCATTTCCGGTTGCTTTTCTTCATCAATCCGTACATCATGTGACTAATTCTGAGAGCCATTTTACAGGTATAAAACAAGGAATCTGTGAGTAGGGACGGGGACTTACAAAGTGGGCCTGGATGGAGAAGATACTAAGGATTAAGCTCTAAAGCACTCAGATACTTACAGTTAAGGGAAACCACCAGGGAGAAAGTCAGTCAAAAAATTCAAGGAGGATCAACCACTACAGTACAAGAAAACCAGAAGGGCATGATGTCCCAGAAAACAAAGAAAGGGTTTCAAAAATGAGGGAGTGTTCAACTATACCCTTTACTGCTTAGTATTCAAGTAATAGGACTTTGAAAGAAAAAAAAAAGAAAAAAGAAAGAAAGAAATAAGACTTTGGATACCAACCCTCTGTTGGATAGGTCATTCGGAAATCTTCTGTTCAAGAGGTTGCCTTTTAGTTTTGTTGATTATTTCCTTCACTGTGCAGAAACTTTTTTATTTTTATGTGGTCCCAATAGTTTATTTTTCTTCTATTTCCCTTGTCTCAGGAGACATTCTAGAAAAATGTTGCTACAGCTAATGTCAGAGGCATTACTGGCTGACTCACTTCTAAGATTTTTATGGTTTCAGGTCTCACTTTCAGGTCTTTAATCTTTATTACATTTATTTTTGTGCATAGTGTAAGAAAGTGGTCTAGTTTCATTCTTCTGCGGCAGCTGACCAGTTTCCCCAACACCATTCATTGAAGAGACTTTTTCTGCTTGTCTATCCATTCCTCCTTTGTTGAAGATCAATTACCTATTTAATTGTGGGTTTATTCCTGGGTTTTCTATTCTGCTTTATTGATCTACGTGTCTATATTTGTGTCAGTGCCAAACGGTTTTGATTACTAAAGCTTCATAATATAACTATCCTGTGATCCAGCAACCACACTACTGGGTATTTACCCAAAAATTCAAAAATACCAATTCAAAGGGATAAATGCACCCCGATGTTTATTTTAGCACTATTTAAAATAGCCAAACTATGGAAGCAGCCCAAGCGTCCATTGATAGACAAATGGATAAAGAAGATGTGGTGTATATACACAAAGGACTATCATTCAGCCAGGGTAAAAGAATGAAATCTTGTCATTTGCAATATGGATGGAGCTAGAGAGTATAGCTAAGTGAAACAAGTTAGAGAAAGACAAAAACCACATGATTTTACCCATATGTGGAATTTAAGAAATAAACCAAATGAGCAAAAGAAAAAAAAAAAGAGAGAGAGAGAGAGACAAACCAAGAAACAGACTCTTAACCATAGAAAACAAACTGAAGGTCACCAGAGAGGATGTAGGTGGGGGGATGGGTAAAACCGGTGCTAGAGATTCAGGAGTGCACTTGTTGTAATGAGCCCTCGGTGATGTGGGAAGTGGTGAATCACTGTATTGTACACCTGAAACTAATATTACACTGTATGTCAACTGCACTGAAATTGAAAAAAAAAATAACATGTGGACTGAGCATTGACCACAAAATTTGCCAGACAAGACCCATTACATAACTTTCGGCCTCAATCGCCTCATCTGCCAAATAGGGATAATAACAAAACCCCTTTCATGAAGCTGTGTGAAGGATTCAATAAGATAATAATAGGTGAAAGCACCTAGCATCATGCCAGTCATGGGCAAGTACAGAACACTGAGTAGCTTGGATCATAGACCTTATAATATTTTATTGAACGCAGGATGCCTGTCAACCCCATGAGAGCAAATTGGGCTTGAGAAGAGTCTAGTGCGAAGGGAAAAAAAAAAGAAGTGATTATAGTGCAGGGGAGAAGCTAGAACCAGAGACAATGAAGAGAAAAATATCTTGGGTAGGGTAAGTCCCATCCTTGGATTATACAATTCGTATGACTTTGTATTATATCCTATTTCACAACTAGTAAGCATGCACTACTTAAACATTAAGGTTTGGAAAGCATTTGAAAACAACAACAAATTTCCATGAAGAACAAATGGTATATGAAGTTTATTTTTCTAAATAAGCTTAACATCACAGATTAAAATTACATTCTGATCTCTTACACTAGCAGAACAGATATTTCTTGCTTCTGATATGTTGTGTAACTCCACAATTTTATGATCTGCCCTTTTCAATTCTTTGCATAAATAATGATAGATTTATTATATAGTTCTTGTGGTCTGTGATATACATAGATTTATTCCACTTGGCTAATTTTGTAGCCAATGGCCTTATGATCTTAGGATTTCCTCTATTTTTTTTCTCGCCTCACCCAATTTTCAATGAGCTATGTGATTGGTCCACGGTAAATGCCTTAACCAATGGCATATCTTACAAAATAGCTCAAAGCAATTTGTTCTATTAGAAGTGAGTATTGATAATAAAGTACTGGGTAGAGATTTTACAAGACATCATGATCATATTTAAGTTAGATTCTGGGTAAAGTATGATAAAAAAAAGAATTCAGTGCTGTAATAAGCTGAGTTTGTCCTTAAATAATTCATTAGTGTGAATCATTTCCTTCTCTTTGAATTTTTAGAGTTTTATGGACTCTCTAGTCTTTAAATTCTATGTTCACTTTTGCTTACTACTCTCTTCTATTATTGAGATAAATCTCTTAAGTTTTCCACTTTTCCAATTTTTTAAAAAAAAGTCCTGATTTTAGGAAGCCTATCCTTATGCATTCTTTCATAGCGCTCTTGTGCTTATTTTCTGTCTTAACATTTACCCAGGAAATTTGGTTTGGGAAGCAAAACATAAATGCTTTCATTTATATAGGTCTGGAAACACCACCAAAGATTAAAAGTAATGGTTCACTTGCAAGAAACTGAGTTGTAGCAAAACTTATTTGCTCAAATATATAGCTTATGTCTTATCAATTTATTCTAGGTAAGGTTTTTATTCTAAAATAAATTCAGAACTGATATAGTAATGGAAAACTCAGATAAATCAGTTTCTGAAACAGCAAAGCCAGCTGGAATTTACCTCCTCTACATTTCTCCAACTACTCTTTTAGATTTTTTTTTTTTTTTGGAAAATTTAAAAAACAAAACTGAAGGTAGTGAGTTCAAAGAACAGAACTTAAATACCTAGTGAGCCCACACTCACCTCAGTGAATCAATGAATCCCTGTAGGGATTATAGGAAGTCGGCAATTCAAATGCCCTTACTTTATACATAGTGTATGCTGAACATTCCAAATTACTGATTATTCAGTGATAGCTGGCCATTTCTAAACAGAGATTTCCAGGTTATGAATGTTTAAAAAAAATGAAAAATATCCTAATCTTCATACAAGCCAGAAATCTAATGCTAAACAATTTCCCACAAATATCATTCAGTCAATTGCCAATCCACTGGGAAAATAAACAAAATTTTTAAATGACTTTTTTTGCAGCTAAAAACTAACAATCACTATCACGGATTCGGGACATGTTATCACATGGGACACAACATATGTGTCCCAAATCACATATTTGGTGGTCTATTTTAGTTCTTGACTCCACAGACTGGAGAGGGCGGCAGGGAGGAGTATTCACTAATGTTTTTCATCAGTCTTTCCTCACTCCCCTGCTGAGAACATTGTCAGTTGAAAACTCAGAGAGGGTCAAAATTTTGGTTAATTCAAGTATTTCCGAGTAGGAGTACACTTCAGCCTCCCAGAAGGAAAACAGGGTTCTTTGGACATAAACTCTCCAGAGAAAATGAGTATTTTATTATTATTATTTTATTATTAGTTGGATAACATTTGGTAGCATTTATTTTTTTTTGGTTGACATTTCCTGAAAATCAGGCCATGTCTCCTAATACTTGATTCTAACCTTTTTTTTTTTTTCAGTTAAAAGTCATTTAAGCCATTCTTTGACTATCCAGCTACAAGTATTAGTAGGACATATTATGCCAGAGGAACACTTTAAAAGTTCTGTTTACCCTCCTACTTCCAGAAGCACACAGGGAACGTGTAACTATTCCACACTTTCCTTTGGGTACAGAGTTCTGTCTGCAAGGTTTCAGCTGGAACTTGACTTTGGCTGATTTTCAACTTAGCACTTCCTTTATTCATCCAGTCCCCTCACCTCTCCCCTTTTTCACTTGCTCCTACTACAGTTGGCTGTTTACGGGCTCAGGCCTCTACTAGGCTACAGATCTTGGGCAACTCAACACCCATGGCATCTTAATCTGTATGTGCCTTAACCTTGAGGACAGCTCAATGTCTGCTAAAACTATGCTAAATTTGTCAGCTTTTTAAAGGATGATCATACGTTCCCTCTATCTTTCTTATTTCTCAGATTTAAAATCCCAATTTTTCAGGTGTGTCCATGTTCCGCCATCTTTGCCTTTGGCCTCCGAAGGCTGCCAACACATTACTTTTCCCTGTTCTCAGGGAAACAGCCTTGCAGCTTGTACGTCAGAGGGAGAGAATGCATCATGAGGAGACAGATAGCATTCCTGGGAAGTGCAGAGTTGCTTACAAATCCAAACTACATCAGGTCAACAAAAACAAAAGCAGAGGATATAGCACTATTCTCTAACGATCTAGGTTCACCCTGGGAGCGTAGAGTCTTTCCTTTTCAGCCACTAATGGTCCCAGCAGGTCAGAAGCGAGTCCTGGCACCGGCAGCAGCTGGTAAGCGTGCTCCCTGCACCTCCCAGGAACTACTGCCTCCCTCTGCCTTTCTCAGCCCTCACTCTCATTCTGGTACCGGGTTTGTTTTCTGCTCAATTCACACTACCCTGCCATACTGCCTCCCTTGCTCTTTGCCTTAATGTCTCCTGTGGGTGTTCTTGTCGGACAGAAATCTAGAAATTCTGGCGGCAAAGTGGGCACTTGGGCATTAAATAGCCAAACAGAGTTAGTGAAATGCAAGATTTCTGGTCCCAGGTGCAGTCTCTGAAGCCGTGGAATATCTCATCTTTCAACCAAAGGTTTGTTTTTCTATCTGGTTATAGGCCCTTTCATCCGAATGCAGAAGTTACATTTCTCCTGTGTGGCACTCGGAAGTCATAGCCATATATTATCTATGACAGGCGAAACCCCCAGTGAGTCCATGTTCTTTCAAAGTCTCTGAAACTACTTCTGACATAGGAACTAACCCTCAGGAAAGGAGAGTTAGCCCCAGAACATTCCCATTTAGGAAACAACTTTCAGCCCATTTATTGAGTCACTTTATAAATTGTTTTCATCTGATTAAGAAACAGAATGCAAATATCTTACAGATACGATGTCTACATTGTCATAAGCCCAGAAGGAACTTGGACAGGTCACTCAGGATGTTCTCATCCCTTTGTTCAGTCCCCATAAATTATCCCCCCTCACAGCTACCACATTTTCAAAACGACAAAAAAAGTCCTTCCACATAAAGCTTCCTAAGCCCTGCACTGTACTGTCATCTCCTGGCATCTACCCCACACCCCCCTCACCTGCCCCTGCTCATATCCATATTGCGATTCTCAAAGTGCTACTACAATCGATTCTTCGTTTTAGGCATTGCTAAAGGTAGAGAGCAGTTGGGATCCTACCCAGGAAAACAGTTCTTTCTATGTAGCCTCGTTTCTATAACCTGTCCCCATATATTCTCAATTTCTGAACTTCTTAGATGAACCAGTAGGGTTTATAACTGATGATGGATACCTGTGCTCTTCGGTGGCACATGCATCCATCCTGTGGTTTAACACTCCAAGAAATGATCTCGTAAAACTAATGGCCCACTGGGAAGGGGCAGGTAAACTTGCATCATGAGGAATCTAATACTCTTCTCTATATATATAATAAGTTATTTTAATGAGTGAAGTGGGTTTGAATACTTAAACTCTGAATAGGCCTTGCAAATTGTTCCCTGAATTTATAGCAATATTCCATATGCAATTCAAAATCTTAGAGGCTTGTTTTCAATGGCTGCTTCCTGCCTGTGGAGTATAAAAAGTGTTCGAACCAATCACTTCTAAAAGCACACATAGATAGAAGGGCTTTAATGTAGATATCAGAAGAAACATAAAAGAAATATATGAAAGGATGACACTGTGATGATAAGAAATAGTTGGTTGCAAGACTTTTCAAGTAGATTATGCAGAAGCTGGCGGAGCTTCTGTTTATATTCCAAAAATGATCCACTAAGCAGATTTCTATCTTCATGGTAAAAAAAAAAAGTGTTGAAAATGAGGTCAGTAGGTCCGAGCACAGGTAAATTATAGCATTCTCTGACATTTTAAAGTGATTTCAGAGAAAATACAGTTCTTTATCTACCACAGCAGCATTGATGAAACCAATTATAAACAAAGAATTATAGACCCTTCTCAACTGACTGATAAACTTTCAACCAAGCAGAAGCGTCCTGATAACATCACTGACTTAGGGTTTCCTAGCTTCTTTTTTCACCTTTTCAGGGACAAGAAATCTGTTCCAACATATTATTTCAAAATTGTCCTCCCATTGACTCTCAGTCAAAGTTGTAATGGAAAATAAGAATGCGCTCTTTGCCACACAGTGGCTCCTTAAATGTGTACAATAGTACCGGCCAGCACCGAGTCATTTCAGTTTAGACTGTCACCCAGATCCCTCAGCTGTTTCTCAGGTGAAAGTAGCTCCTAGACTTTTAAGCATTTTAACAAATGACTCAACATTTAACAAACTTCTACTAATCAATATTTTTTAAAATGGGGCTCAGAGGGGCTCCCGGGTGGCTCAGTCAGTTAAGTGTCCGACTTTTGGTTTCGGCTCAGATCATGTTCTCAGGGTCACGAGGTTGAGCCCCGTGTCAGGCTCTGTGCTGGACACGGTCTGCTTGTGATTCTCTTTCTCCCTCTGACCCTCTCACTTGTGCTCTCTCTCTCTGAAATAAATCTTTAATAAGAAAAACAGAAATGAGACTTAGACGAAACCATGTGGGGTCTAACCAGTGAAAAAGCAATTAGGAATTATCAAGTCGATCTGGAATCCTACACATATGAATTCAGTCAAAGGTTGCATTAGTTTCATTTTTGTAACTGTGAGATCCTAGAAAATATATATATATATATATATATATATATATATTATAATATATAATCTATATATATATATATACTCTTGGTTCCTGACATGGGTTCCTAAGTTCCTTGGAATTACCTAGGTGACAGGAATATACTTTTGTTCTACTGAGGTGACTCTGAGTGGGCTTCTGGATGGGAGCTGGTCACCAGAAAAACCACCCCACAACCAGAAGCTTGGAATTTTCAACTTCTCCCCCACTGTCCACTCTGGAACTCTCCAGAGAGGGAAGAGGGACAGGAAATGGAGTTAATAATTGATCATCCCTCTGTGAGGAAGCCTCCATAAGAATCCCAAAAGTATGGGGTTTGGAGAGATACACCAGGAAGGTAGAATGTCCAACTGTACAGGACACACACTCTTGTGTTCAGGACCCTACCAGACCTTGCTCTGCTTATCTCTTCCTCTGACTCTTCATCTGTATCCTTTACCATATCCTTTAATAAACGAGTAAACGTAATCCCTGAGTTCTCTGAGCCCCGCTTAGGGAACTCATTGCACCTGAGAAGGGGCTTGCGGGAACCTCCAATCTGTAGCCTTCTTGGACAGAAGTTCTAGGCAACTGGAAGACCTACTACCTGCAATTAGCATCTGAAGTGGAAGGCAGTCTTGAGGGACTCAGCCCTCAACATGTGCAATCGGTTGCTAGTTCCAGGTAGGTAGTGTCAGAATCGATTTAAGTTTTAGGACATCCACTGTGTCAACAAATTGCTTGGTGTCAGAAACCCCACACATCTGGTGCCAGGAGTATTATGAGTGTGGCAGTTGTGTGAGAGTAAAGGAGAAACTCAGGAGGGGCGTCTGGAGGGCTTTCCAAGTCAGTAACCTAGGCATAACTGGTTGTTCTGTGAATTCCTCTCCTAATAAAACACTTTGATCGTTTTCATTTGATGCTCTGTGAAATGACATTTTAAAAACTTTTAACCTATTTTTTCTATGACTGTGTTCTTAGTAGTTTAGAATTTTCGACTCCTTCCTTTCTGATTATAATGGACAGCTCCAGATCTTCACGTACTGTTCCATTATGTCTACTGCTTGAGAGAACCAGTCCTCGTTCCCTTCCCCATCAATCTTGGCTGTAGTTGTGGCAGCCAATGAATTGATTGAACCAGGAGATGGGCATATGCTCCGAAGTCCCAGGTTTTTTTTTTTTGTTTTTTTTTAAGAGATGCTATTCTCATCAAGTGGTGAAACTATAAGATGCTGGACCCATCATTGTAGTGCGCCTCGTATGAATAAAACCAGTCTGTGATGAGAAGCAAGACCCACTTCAGCCATGTTCAACATCCTGTGTCCAAGTGTCCCTGAGGTTTAGCTGCACCCTCAGGTTCTCCAAGGGTGCATGAACTCGGAAATTCATTAAAAAGAAAAAGAAAAGCCACTTTGCCAAAAACAACAACAACAACCCACAAGTCCTAACTTATATATAGATTTTTCTATGTTAAGGTTTTACTTATCCACCCCCACTCAACCGATGTCCTATATGAGCTTTCTGCTGCTGCTATGACACAGACATGGTGCCTGTAACAACACACACTCATTATCTTACAGTTGTCCAAGTCAGAAATCCTACCCAAGCCTCCCTGGCTAAAGTGAAGGTGTTGGCAGGACCATGTTCCTCTCTGGAAGCCTTAGGGGAGAATGTTTTCTTACCTTGTCTGGCATCTGGGGACCATCTGTACCCCTTGACTCAACTCTCCCTGCCTTCATCTTCAAAGGCAGCAACCCTGCCTCTCTGTGACCATTCCTCTGAGTGACATCTCTCGCTGGCCCTGACCTCAACTGGGAAAGGTTCTTTTAAGGATTTGTGATTCAGTGGGACCTATCCGGTTAATCCAGAATAATCTCCTTACCTCAGAGTCCTTAATTGTAAGCACACTTGCAGAGTCCCTTTTGCCATTTCCTGTAACATCCTGGCAGGTTCTGGAAGCTGAGCATGGACATCTTGGGAGGGTGTGGGGGAGGATTATTCTGCTGACCGCTAAAGGTGAAGCCAGTATTCCATCTCTCACACCAGTCATTCAGCAATGCAAATATATTAAACAGGAGAAGCCAGACACTCTCCACATTAATAGCAGCCTGTTAACCAACATTATTTGGGACAAACTGTTCAATTTAAAATGACTCCTTCAAGATCATTTTTCTGGAAAGGCAGTTTCTGCTGCTTTTATCTTTTTTTCTGAAGATGAGCTGCAAGGTTCTTACTGGATGTATCCGGCCTACACTCAGAATGCAATCTTGGAGATGTAAAATTAAAAGTATTTTCATACCCACAGACTTGAAGCCTGCGGCTGCTATCATTCCTGAGTATAGAGAGTAAACACAGCATCTCTCTTTGTTTTACTAATTGCTTTGTTTCCCCAAGCTGCTAGCACAACATCTGCCGGGCCAGAATGCACTCCTTGCACACACCAGAGAACCACTGCCCGCCAGATAAACGACCTACGCTCCACGATGTGAGGGCAGGTGCTTTCCAGGCACTCAGCAGGCGGCTATCAAGAGGCAAAAGAAGAGAGCTATCAAGTAGAAATAAAGCTGACACCCCCACCCCTCCCCAGATCTTTACAATGGTTATGGAGCTGTTGATTCTGTTAGGATCTCACACTGTCTGTGATTTTATTGATTTTGTTTTTCAATAGAACTGTTAAAGATTACAATCCTCAGATAGGCAGACTGTGGGCAGATGCTCATATGCTCACACACAGTTCTGCCAAGATATTTTTACATCTTTCTGCACATAAAACAAAATGAAGACATGTGTTAGAGATGCATGCTATTGGTAACCCCCTCGAAGATGGGAGTTTGTTGTATGCTCATTTCCTGGAGGAAGTACTAAAACAACTCCACCTAGAAAAAAGAAGAGCACTTCCAAAATAAGACAGATTAGCTTCAGAGGCACCTTATAAAACATCCCTAATTACTAAAAACCCATCGAGACGGCAATTTGGGTCATCATATCCAAATGTCATCCCTGCTATTTCTAATTCAATGTAAACTTCTTGTCACATCTACTGGTTAAGCATCAAGATACAAAATGCTGCAACAGCTTATGCTCTGTTGATGTTCATTCATCTACTGGGCATCAGAAAGGCTCATTTCAAATACGGCATGAAAGAGAGAAGTAAGCAAAAAAACACAAACTTGAAGGAGACTTGGAATAAATTGCCTCAAGAAAAATGCTAAAAAAGGAAAAAGCACAAAACCATAGCCTTGCCTTACCTTGGGAGACTTAGGCAGTCCCACAGCCCTGTCTTCGGGGAAGGTGAATGGGGTTAACTTTGTCTCCTCCACTGAGGGATGTTTGGGAGGGCGAGGCGGGGGGTGAGAGAAAGAGCTTTCATATCTTCGCATCATGTAATATTGTTCTTCGGTGATCTCTTCCACCAGAGTCCTGACGAGAAATGATCCTGTGTCCCTAGAAAAACTATTGACTAACTGAACAGTCATATTTAAGCGGCTGACAGGAATTTCCCAGCACTCCCTGGGGTTGGCAAAGCCACTGATGAGTAGGTAAGAGTCTGTGATAGCTTCCTCCAACCGCAGTCCCGGGGTAGCCGCCAAAATGTCTTCTTCAATGGAAAGGTCTCTCACAGATACCTTCACGTTGAAGGGCAAGCAGAACTGTGCACAGAGCTCAGAGATCTGGTACTGTTTCTTATCATGAATCACCTCTACGAAACCTCCTTCCATGTACAAAGGGAGCAGTGTTGCCTCATAGGATTTTTTGAGGATTTTTTCACAGGCCAGCACATTCACCACTTTTTTGATTCCCTCACAAAGGACTTCAGTCGTCTCTGAGTGATGCACTAGGAACTGGTCCCCAACAGATACGCATGACAGCTCGTCATGAGGGGGATGAAAGGCTTTGGTGGCCACCACGTGGAGAGGCTCCTTTTCACTCTTTGCTATCTCAAGGTCATAGGCAGTTGGGAACTCCCGAGGTCGCCGCTTGAATTTGCCTTTATAGCTAGTGGGGATCAAGAAGTGCCTTTTAGGAAAATTGCTTCGAATTTCTGAAGCTAAGATCCTTGATGCCTGGTACTTTTTATGGATCACAATGGTTTTCCCAGGCTTTAAAATGCTTCTGGGCAGTTGGTTTCCTTGAGGTGCCTCTATGACTTCAGCCACTATGGGGAACTCTTTACTGGTCATTTCATAGACATCTTGTGTAGATAATAGCTGAAGAAACCAGTTGGCATCATAACTGTCAGTAATGTCCTTGACTTCAACATCTAAACTGGGGAGGATGCGGACTATATCCTTTCGGACTGAAAAAAAAAAAAAAGACTATGATATTTTGTCCATCAAAATGTTGCTCTGAGATAGTATTAGAACCTCTCCTGGTGCCATAGATAAATTCCATTAAAAAAAAGGTCAGATGTTCATGATATAACATTTCTTATGTATGACTCTCTTTATTTCACATTTTAAAATGAAGGTCATATGTAAAATCAACACCCATAAGCTCACTTGTGGGTGAGCTTAAAAAAGAGGTATTAACTGGTCCCTTGGAGCCCTGTGAAGCTTATCAAAATCTCAACCTTCTCACTACAACCTGAGGGTAACCATTCTCCTGATTCTAGAGTTGATCATTCCCATTTAAAAAATAGCTTTAGCATGCATGACATAGATAAATATATGTGCATGTGTACAAATGCATATCTTTGTGTGTATATATCTCTTTCAGAAGGTTTATAATATCATTTGAAGTCATGCTCTTGAGGTCCAGCCATAACCCATGAAAGTATCTTAGAGGACGGTTTCAGTACTTCGAATAAGCCCCTTCCTGCATAAGGCCAAAGACATGCATTCTTTACACAAAACTGTAACCTCTTGCAGAACAACACTGCAAGATCAGGGGATATAAGGTACTTATGATTAATATATGGAAGTGAACAAGATGAAATCCTTTTGCAACATGATAGTTATTCTTTCTCTGCTAATGTTCCATTAATACCTGGATAAAAAAGGAATGTCACAAGATGGGTCACAGTCAGAGGAGCCATTCAGCCATTTAGATAAGCTGGTGGGGTGCTTACCAAATGTATTCTTTGCCTAATGTGGCACAGGGGACTAATAAATCTCGAATTCTTTCTAAGCACCCACTATCCTAAAAGTCTTTGTTTGAGACTACAGAGACACTTAAAAGACTGTCCTAAAATTAGTCATCTGCTGTCTATGCACTATCCCACATGGATGGTTATGGTAGTCTTGAATTAGAAATAAAGTTACTATTAAGAGGATTGTATAACAGTTTATATTTTCTTGACATTTCCTACCACCAGCATTTTCATGATCCATTGTCTTTTCCTAGTATCTCCAGCCACCCTTCTGTCAGCACACTTTCTGCCTTGCATGCTTTTTTAAACAAATAATTTGAGATTTTGAAGACAGAATTTTCTCTTAAAAAGCATTACCTATGTTATTATTTTTTATATTATTAACTTTATGCACCATTTGGAAACTATAACTTTATAATTTGTCATATTACTTGCAGATGCTGTGTAACAGAGTTCCTGAGGGCATAACACGAAAAAACATTATTTTATTTTCTTGAATAGAGAACAGAAAAAAGAAAAAAAAATCAATGATTGTCCATAGGGTGAAGGTCTGTAAAAATTCTTCATTTAAACAGATAAAAAGAAAAAAAAGAATAAAGAGAGAAACGCCTGGGTGGCTCAGTGGTTGAGCATCTGCCTTTGGCTCAGGGTGTGATCCCAGTACAGAGGATTTAGTCCTGCATTGGGTTCCCTGCGGGGAGCCTGCTTCTCCCTCTGCCTATGTCTCTGCCTCTATCTGTGTCTCTCATGAATACATAAATAAAAATAATAATAAAATAAAAGTACAAAGATAAAAAGAAGGCTAAAAGAACACTTCTTACCTTGGTCAATTCATTGTAGATAGTCTAGCATACCCAAACTATTAAGATCATTGATTGCCACAGACTACCTTACCCCCCAAGGTAATTAAAAAACTCTAAACTCTCAGCAAGTTGGATAGACACGAATGAGATTTAAGAATTGTAGAACTAGCACTAGGTAAGGATCATAGCCTCATGCCGTTTCTCAAGTTGAGGAAACAGCAAAACATTGGCAGAACAGATATCATTAAGGACTTTCTGTGGGCTCTAAATAGATCTATCAAAACACAGGGACCCTAGTGTAACCTAGACCCCAATCTATATTTGAGCACTATAGGTATTGTAGGTACAAGAGTCTTTGATTATTTTGTTGACCAATATATCCCAACATCGCGAATGGTGCCTGGTACATAGTAGGTATTCAATAAATGAATTGAATAAATTAAAAACTATTACCAGATCAATGTCCTTGATTGAGTATTAAAGGATATGACCTGTTAAATAAGTAGGCTTCTACATAACATTTCATTGGTAAAAAATGAATTTCTACGGCTAATACATCATAGAAAGTATTGTATATTTCATTTAAAGCCTATGCTCCGTTAGGTTGTACTTTATTTTACTCAATGGCTTATTCGGTGCAACAAATATTTTTACTATTTAATTTCTACAAAACAACAATCTAGACATTTTAAGGTATGAAAATAATCACCATAAATATGCCTTAGTAGAAGATTCAATAAGGAAAAAATAGTACATGCAGTAAAAATAAACGATTCTTCTTAGATCCACTAAAGAACTGAGGTTACAGGGCAAACTGTCACCCCCAAAATGAGAGAAATAGGTGAATATGGACTTACAGCTTATTGGGAGCAGAAAGTACCACTGGATCCAACAACTACTAAGAAAACGTTAAGGGTAATTAGCTACTTGCCAGAGACAAAGCCTAGACAAGCTTGAGAGATAAAGCTTCTGGGGTCCAGGTTTAAGGGAGTCCTCCCACACTTTCTTGAGTTTATTCCCAAGAGACCCACCAGGTTCTCAGTGTGAAGATCAGAGAAAAATCCCCTCATGCTTCTGGCAGAGTAATGGAAAAAGCCATAGCATTCAGTTTTCCTTAAGAAAGGTCTACCCTCAAGGAAAACTTTTTTACCACAGCCTAACCAACTTGGGTTTTACCAGAGTTTAACTGATGTAGAGGAAGGGAAATACCCAATTATAATTTCTATCTTTCCACATGGGGGAAGGGAAATACCCACCTCCAGCCCCCACTTGCCATATCCTGTCTCATCTAAGGAGGCATGGGGAAGAAAGCGGAGAAGCACTTGTGAAGGGCACAGGGCACAGGGCACAGGGCACAGGGCCACTAAAAGAGCAGACCTAATTACAGGATTATAGAATGCATCTCCTCCCCTACACCTTCCTAATCCTATCAACAAGACCTCTGTATAGTAACAGGGGATTACAACTGAAGCATTTACACTTCTGTTTAAGAAGAGATCTCTAGGGAAAGACAACAAGGGAGACAAAAAACAAGGACACTGCATAAAATTTTAGCCTCTGACATCTAAAGCTACAGAAAGCAGTAAATACAGACTAACTCACAGCAAGATTAACATAAAGCCTCACATTAAAGGCCTATTTGTCTCGGTTTCTTTTATCTGATACATCATGTCTAGGTTTCAACAAAAAATGACGAAGTATATTAAAAGGCAAACAAACAGGGTAGTCTGAAGAGACAAAACCAAACTCAGATATGCAGGGATTTTGGAATTTTCAGATTGGGAATTTAGAATACTATTAATATGTTAAGAGCTCTAATGGAAGTCATGGCAGAAAAGACGGGTAGCATAAGCAGAGACATGGAAATTTTGTAAAGAATTAAAAGGAAATGCTAGGTATTCAAAATGCAACAGATGTGGTGAAGAATGACTTTGATGGGTGCGTCACTAGGGTGGACATGGCTAAGGAAAGAATCAGTGAGCTCGGAGATATACCAAGATATATCAATACCTTAACTGAAAAAGCAAAAGAAAAAGAATGGAAAAAAAATGTACAAAACCAAAAAAAAAAAAGAATGAAAAAAATGGAGGATACCTAAGCATTGTGGGATAACTATGAAAGGTGTAACATGCATACCATAGGAATGCATACCAAAAGGAACACAAGAGAGAAAGGAACAGAGGTGATATTTGAACTAATACTGGTGGAGAATTTTTCCAAAATTGAGGAAGCTTAGAAAACAGTAAGCTTGATAAATACCAAAAAAAACCTACACTGAGGCATATCATATTCAAACTGCAGGAAATCAAAGAAAAAAGAGAAAACCCGAAGGAGACAGAAGAAAAAAAAATCTTACCTCTAGAGGAAGAAGGATAAAAATTGGATTGTACTTCTTTTCAGAAACCATTCAAGCAAGAAGAGAGTAAGAGGCATATTTACGGTGTTTCCAGGAAAAAACCCCCCACTAATCTAATATTCTGTCTCCACCAAAATTATCCTTCAAAAGTCAAGGGTGACTGAATATGCCAGCCCCAAGTAAATCACTTTGGCACAGAGATTATTTTAAGCTAAAATCACCTGAAAAAAGCAGGTGCAAGAAGGGTATTCTAATTTCTCTTTTGCTTCCTGAAAACAGATAAAACTCCCATGTGAGAGATGCCTTCCCCACTCCAGGAGAGAAGAAATCTCCTTCTACAGGGAGTTAGAGCCCAGCGAATTCCGCCCAAACAGACCTGGTTAAAATAACTCTTACCTTCCGTAAGCCTCCTCACGTAGTTAGTTCAGTTACTTCACGGTTGCCTCTTTTGTTCAAACCAATATAGAAGGATGTAGGTTTTGCCCTTTTGGGGGCTCCCCTTTCACATAAACATATAAATCCTTCTACTTTTCTCTACATCGTCTAACTAATGTCAGTCTAATTCTCGGGCCCAGCCAAAAAGCCCTAAGAGATGATTGTCTCTACATATTTTCTTGAAAACGAGTTTTGTCAATTCTAGGCTTGCAGTTTCTCAATTGCTAGTTCCTCCTACATTATTATCTAATAATAATAATAATTCATATATCTTTTGGAAATTGTCACTTTCTACGTTTGATTTCTCTGTCATTTACTTTCCAAGATTATACTTATTTTTTCCTCAAAAGTGTTTTCACAAAAAAAAAAAAAGTGTTTTCACATCTGATTGCTCAGGCAATTGTTTTGTTTATATTTTTGTATCACATTATACTCTTTACTATATAGTGATTATTAGATGCACTAATAATTTCCAAGCTTTGCCTTATTCTAGGCTTTTACATTAAAATTTTCTTTATAATTCATCCATTTGGTCTCAGTTTTCTTTACAAATATTCTGTGAATTATCTTCCCCCCCCCATTTATTCAACTTCATTTCAACTTAAGAGAAACTATACTGGGATCCCTGGGTGGCGCAGCGGTTTGGCGCCTGCCTTTGGCCCAGGGCGTGATCCTGGAGACCCGGGATCGAATCCCACGTCAGGCTCCCGGTGCATGGAGCCTGCTTCTCCCTCTGCCTGTGTCTCTGCCTCTCTCTCTCTCTCTCTCTCTCTCTGTGACTATCATAAATAAAATTAAAAAAAAAAAAAAAAGAGAAACTATACTGTAAATTTCCATTTTTGTTAGCTAGTTCTTCCCTGGTCCTACTGTTGTTTGTATTTATGAATAGAGAAAGTGCCTTTTGGGTTGCTCTCTAACATCTGTAGCAGAAAAAAAATGTCATCATGACCTTCACTGAGAAATCAAGAGTCATTTAAAATAGATATACTTACATTTAATATGGGTTTATTTGTAATACTTTTTCTTATATTTTTATATAATTTATAAAAAATGACTAGCCGTTTTCTTATACTGGATGATGCATGTTACCGAGTGTTCTTCATTGATTTTCATGATGGTTATTTTTATGTATCAACTTCACTGGGCTCTAATACCCAGTTATTTAATCAAACACAATTCTAGGTGTTTCTGTGAAAGTATTTTGCATATGTGGTTAACTTCTAAATCAGTTGACTTTGGGTAAAGGATGTTATCCTCCATAGTGTAGGTAAGATTCATCTAATCAGTGGAAGGCTTTAAAAGCAAAAACTGGCGTTTCCCAGAGAAGAAAAAATGCTGCCTCAAACTACAGCATCAGCTTCTGTATAGCCTTATATATAGCCTGTCAATCTGTCCTATGGATGTTGAACTTATTAGCCCCCATAATTACATGAGCCAAGTCCCTAAAATTAATTAATTAAGTAAGTAAATAAGTAGTACATTTTTTTTCTTTAATATACAATATAATTATATATAATATTATAAATATCTTCCGTTTCCCTGGAGAAACTTGACTGGTAAAATATTTACAGTTGGTAGTATAAAAATAAATATGTATAGTCGGTAGTATAAGAATAAATAAATACATATCTAAACTGTACCTTATACTGTTTGCTGTTTGATATTTCTATTAGCAATAGAATTACTTGCCTAAAGGAAGAAAATGAAATGGAAGCAGGTTAAAGTGTTCACTGGTTCTAAATATCATATTAAGTCACAATATTTTCCTAGGCACATTAGGAGAAGCATCACTAATAAAAATTGAACCTATTATACAAACATAAATGATATCAACTTTGAAGTGATATATTCATTCATATATTCATTCACTTCAATGAAGTGAATATTCATTCTCCTTAGCTATTAAATTTGTAAATATGTTATCATAATAAATCAAATCTCGATATGGTGAGTGAAAAAGGAACTTTGTACTATGTAGTATATATACACAGAAACAAGTATTTTAGTTGCTTCATTCATTAATTCATGTATTTGATTTGTTCAATATTGAACACTTACTTTATCTCATGCATTGAGAAGATAAAAATAAATGCATCAGAGACTGACTCTCATATAAATTATTGAAGATCATGTTTTGTTAAAAATATTGTTTATAAATTATATTTGGGTTTTTTAAAAAGACTTTATTTATTTATTCATGAAAGACACAGAGAGGGGGCAGAGACACAGGCAGAGAGAGAAGCAGGCTCCCTGTAGGGAGCCCGAGGTGGGACTCGATCCCAGGACCCCGGGGTCACGGCCTGAGCCAAAGGCAGGCACTCAACCACTGAGCCACCTAGGGGTCCTTAAATTATACTTACCTTTTAGCAATATTAGCAACCAGTTCTTTGAAGATTAGGTCCAGGAAAAGCTCTAGGCTGGGATTAGTTTAAGTAAGTAGTGAGGTTTATAGTTGAAGTATGTGGCTTTCCAACACTTTGTTCCCTCAAATTTACCATGAAGGCAAAAAATAAAAAATAAAAAATTAAAAAAAAAAGAGAGAGACAAAGAAAGAAGAAAGAGAATGAGATTCAATGAATCTATAATGGACATCTGTAATTCTCACACTGAATAAAGATAGAGTTCAGATGAAAGGATGGTCAGAAATTTGGCAGAAGAGAAAAAGGAAAGCTTTTGTGCCTATGGAGCCACAGTTCAGTGAAAAGTCAGCCTTTTTTGCCCCATGGGACCTCCAAAAGACCCATAAATTGAAGGCCTAAGGCCCCTCTGACTGTGGATGAGAAGCTAGGAGTTGCCCGGATTCTGGAGAGGGCTTAACCACATGCCTCCAACTCTCTTCTGGGGAAGACAAGTGGTCACCCCGCCCCCCACCCCTCTTTGAAGGAAACTGTAGATACAGAGTCCCGGAATCTGGAATCTAGGAGGGGGTGGGCAGAGGAGAAACAAGGGACTGAAAACCAGGAAGTCTAACCCTGTGGGGGAATGGTGAAACCCTAAGCTACTACCCCACAAGCTCTCAGAGAGACTCTTCTCCACTGAAACTGAACAAGTCCTAGAAGAGAGGCTCAGGATCCTGAGTGGGGGGATGCTCTGTGTCAGAGCTGGCACAGGGAAGCCGAAATTTCAGAAACAAAGAGCTTGTATGTAAATAGCACCTCACTTTTAAATTAAAAAAAAAAAGTGTGTCACCTATAAATATGAACAACTGGTAAAAAATCATCAGGCATTTTAGGAAAACAGTTAATGACAGTAACAGACCAAAAAAAAAAATTTTTTTTTTGAAAGAGAGAGAGAGAGAGAGAGAATCTTAAGCAGGTTCTATGGAGCCAGGATGGAACCTGACTCAGGGTTCAATGTCATGACTCGGAGGTCATGACCTAAGCAGAAATCAAGAGTGGAACACTTAACCGCCTGAGCCACCCAGACACCCCAGACTTTTTTTTCGAAAGCCCAAAAAGAGGCAGATAAAATGCAAGGAATACAGAAAACTTTAAGAAATTGTACAAGATTCTCAGGGAGATAAGATATTGCATTCTGAAAACAAGAACTGAGTAACATTTAAAACATGATGTAAGATATAACTCTTGGAAATTAAAAATATGATAGCTAAAATTAAAAATTCATTAAAACGGTTGGAAATGCAGTTGAGGAATTTTCCCTGAAGGTAAACCAAAGACAAGAAAGATGTAAAATAGGAAAGAAAATAGTCCTAGATCAGTATGGGAGCTCCAACACAAGATTAGAAGTTACAGAAAGAGAAAAGAGGGAAAAAATAGTTGAAATTATCAAAGAAATTATCTCAGAAGTGAAATATCTGAGTTTCCATACTAAAAAATGCCATCACGGTGAAAGAGCAGACCCACCCAGATGGTTTTGAATGGAAGTCCCAAGAAAACACTAATATAGATTAAATGCTTTCATCCCCCAAGTATTCACATAGTGAAACCTTACTCCCCAGTTTAATGGTATTAAGAGGTGGGGCCTTTGGGGAGTGATTAGAATTTGATGTGGTCAGGAGAGTGGTACCTCCATGAAGGGGATTAACGTCCTCCTAATCCTGTAAAAAGTCAATGTCTTGAAAAATAGCAATATCTTTATATTACTTGGAAATTTAAATGCCAATACAAAAAGCAGGGACAAAATATTTAAAGCAGTTACTTCAAAGTAGCAGAATGTGGGAAAATTTGGGAATGGCCAGGGACATAAGATGTACTAATCACTTTTCTATAAATCTTATTACCACTATTTGACTTTTTGACTTTGATAAAAATAGAGATTACTTTTTTAAATAAAATGAAAGAAAGAAGAAGTATCAGAATACTGAAAGATCAGTGTTTGGGCGGGGGGGTTGCTATTGATTTATCACTTATCGTACAATATTCAGAAACTGCTCTTCTGATACCACCGTTCTGCTTGGGTAAGATACGTCATGTATCTAAGCAAAAATGGGACCCTTAAATTTTGGAAGGCATTGAGGGTTTTACTTGAAATGAAATGCAGATTTTCAAGTCTTAACATTTTCATCAGGGGAGAAATGATTATCAATCTGTGCATCAAAACATAATACGATTATTAAGTTTCAACCAGCTAGACTTCTGATTTTCAGAAGCAGCTTTAAATAGCTGACTCAGTTTTTCATTTGTAAATATTATGCATTCCATTTGCCACACTAATATGAATGGTATCTTCCCATGAAAGGCACCAACAGATCCTGCTATGACTTAGATGAGACTAGTAGTTAAAGGTCTTGCGCAGTTATTTATATCTATTTTCCAAAGAGATAGAATGTTTTACACATCGTGAAACATACAGTGAGAGTCAGAAGGGCTTCAGGCCTGTAATGGGGATTATGACCAAGAGTTTCCAGGAACTAACACTTCATTTAAACATGTCTTGCTACTTTTTTATGATGCCTAAATTTTCACATCAATAACATACTAAAAAACTAACACCAGGACTAGAATATGGTATATTCCTTCTTTTCTCTATTTACTTACTATGTTCTCTTTTCAGCAAATCAATTTTTCAAAGCTTTTTATAGTTCTCAATCCTTTTCATCTTGCATCCACCCCTAAGGTTTCTCTAAAATAGTCTATCCCTGGCTCAGACCTATTCTTTTTCTTGTCCCTTTAGAAAGGAAGGTCTTGAGACAAGAGGGTTCTCAACTATGCCTGACACTCAAGGCCATTGGAAAGTAACTTAGCAAACAATATGTGACTTCAAGGCAAGTTTGAATCTTTACCATAAGAAAGAAAAAACTAAAACAAGACCACAATTGATTTAAAAAAAAAACAAAACAGCCTACATTTATATTTAGAAGAAAACCGCCTACAACCATAATTTTTAAAATTGGACTGTTTGTGTTGGACACCCATCCTCTATTTCCAGGGAATATTGTTCAGTCAGTACACATGCAAAGCAATGCTATACAGCATCTGTCCTGAAGTTGCTGTACAAAAAGAACTAATATTTAAAATAATCCCTAAGAAATTAAAGATCCAAAATAAATTCAATGTTAATAGCATTAAAGAATGGAAATTGAACTAAAGAATTTTGGAAAGGACTTTATTTCAACCAAAGACTTTCTTCTGGGACCTTGGTTAGCATGAAATCACATATAAATTCCTCTAAGCAACTGTGTTAATATGTCGTGTTCATCTGGCAATGTTTATATTTAGTAAACCGTATCATCATCCAACTAGATCAAGCCAGAAGCCTGGGATCAGGTTGGCTTTTTTCTTCCTTCCCATAGACTTCCAAATCTTGCTGGTTGTACTTCTTAAATACCCATTAGGAGCAAGAGTCCTGCTGATATCACTGTTGTATTAATCCCCAATAACCTGCCATAAACCCAATGGCCTCCTTACACTCCTTTGACCCTGTCCCTTCGACTGAAATCCTGTATTAATTTCCTCTTTTGACAAGTATTAACCCCTTAACATATATTTCAGTCTCTCCATGACTGATTCCACTACCCCGTTGCATGTTTTGATATTTGTCTCAACCTGTCCTCTCTTTTCTCATACCAGCTACGCTGGAGCTCCAATATCTTGCTTACTTGCCTTCCTGAAAACTGCTATCACTTCCTGCAATGTTGTGCTCTCTTTCTTTACCTGATAATCTTCTGTTCATCCTCCAGGTCTTAGTTTAAATGTCATTTCTTCAGAGAAGCCTTGTTGATCCCTAATCTAAATTCCTTAAATGCAGCAACCACCTTGTTCGCATGCTTAGGTTCTGGGTTGCTCTACATTTGCAGCTACATAATAGGAGATGACAATGATTTTTAAAAATTAACAAATTTTAAGATGAGAAAATGCGATATCCATTATTTACGAAAATTGAGGAAAATTCAATTATCAATTTCAATTACACATTTTGGGATAGCTAACAAAACACTAACGTGAGGTCTAAAATTTGCTGCAACTTCTGTTTTTTTGCCATATTAAAAAATGATCCTGCCGTGGCCTCAATTTTTTGCAGTAAGTATTAAAATATAATCACTGAGGAATTCCTTACCTGTAACTTTAATTCAGATAAATTAATTAATTTCTGGTTAAATTACTTACATGTAACAAAATTTAACATGTAGTTCTAAAACCTACACAAAGGTTCACATCAGACTTTTTTTCATATTTATGTAAGTGACCAACAGTATCTATGGGAGCAGAGATAAATAGAATTTGAGAGAGCCAAAAAAAATTTTTTTTGAGAGAGCCAAGAGATACCCTCTGACCAAACATTTTTGCATACTGCTTTTTTTCCTCCAGTGTATTATATTTAGTATCTTAATACAATCTTATTTCATTCTCAAAACAACCCTAAAAGGTAGGTAAAGAGCTGTCATCATCCCTTTTGCAAAGACACAGTTTAAATGGCTCAAAGTCACCACCCATTAAGTTATTGACTGAGAGTTAGAATCCAGGACTTTTGACTGCAAATGCAGAACTCTTTGCTCCATGGTTGCCCATTGATGTGCCATAATCTTGAAAACTCAAAATATTAATTCCTTTAGGGTAACAGTGCTCTCTCTGGCTATTCCTATTTTTAAATGCACACAATCCTATATAGGTTACATATTAAAACACACTTATGTGTCAATTAATTTGTCACATCATTTCCTGTAAGTCAGAGGGACTTCCAGCTAATAAGATCTATGACCAATGATGAGTAGCCGGCAGGGGGGGTGGGGGTGGGAAGCTATCACAAAAATAGCAGTAAGGGACATATTAGGAAACTATGTATCTTTATCACTTTGTTGACCACCTCCATACAAGAAAGACTCTTTCTAACCAAATAGGCTCTATCTTTAAAAGTAGCTCTTTTCTGACCATGTTTAACCAGCAGTGATAGAAATGACTTGGTAGGTTAACCTGTCTGCACCTGCCAATTACCGCAACTTGCATTTGGATAGCACCTCACAATTTACAGTACGTATTTATACGCATTATTCAATTTTATCCTTGTGCCAAATACATGGTTTACTTATTTATAGATCAGAATCTTACTCTCAGTGGGCTTAAAGGACAAGTCAGGGACAGGGTCGCATTCTTCAAACTCTAAAGCCTTCCTCTTTCCCAAATCCCACAGTGCTCACCCTCGTAGAACAACATTCTCAGTGGATACTTACATTTCATCACACCTTGAATTTCATAAACAGGCTTGAGAATCAGAGCACCATAAAAGCCTTTAGGGAATGGATTTGTTAAGTCCCACTTATTTGAAAAACCTGTAAGCTTCACAGTCCGTGTTCTGTTCTTGGGTATCTTCCATTCAACAATCTCCTTTAAGGTATAAATATGTTCATCTTCACACTCATAAAATTCTCCTTCTTGTGACAAAGGCAAAGTAAACGAGTGATTTTGGTGACTCCTTACCACTCCACAGTTCACCATGATTTCTCCACTGATCTCTTCAATCGAGTTGAGCATGATTTGCTCACCCTGCTTTATAGTGAGATTCTCTAGCTTTAGGTCCTTCTGATGATAGAAACAAGGATGCCCTAGTCTACTTGATCCAATATGAATGGTCCGTGTTATTTCTTCCATAGTGAGGTATGGAGTTTTATCAGCCACAATCTTAAAAAGACCTAAGAACAGAAGAATTATGTAAATTAAAGAGTTGTGAGTTACAAAACCAGTACAATGTAGCTTTTAAAAAGAAATATATTTGTTTTAATCCTGAATTCCTCTGGTTACCATGGTAATGTATCATTTGTAAATTACTGGATCATCAGATGGAAACAAGGGGAAAATACCTAGAAATAGAAAAGCCCCTGTTCTTGAAGTGGGAAATAAGAACGAGATCCTGACCTGCTGTATCCCGACTAGCTGTGTCATCTTGAGGAGGGCATTTAATCTCTCAAAATCACACTTTCTATCTTTAATTTTTAAATTAAGAGGATTGGATTAGATCAGTATTTCTATAACTATATTTTCTGGACATATTCTGGAAGATATTCTGGAAGAAAACTGTTTCATGGTCAAATTGGCAAGCACAAAGTTATCTACCTTGAAGGAGACGGTAGTGATGGTTATACAACATTGTGAATATAATTAATGATGCCAAATTGTACATTTTTAAATGGTAAATTTTATGCTATGTGTATTTTACCATAATAAGAAATACCTACATATTTCCAATTAAATACTTCTCAGAAAATTTAGATGCAGCACTGCTCACAAGAAGAGAATATAATGTGCAGGATTTTGCAAATTTGATTATAATAAAATTCTTGGGAAAACATCCATTGATAAATTACAGCATGCCATACCATAATATATTGGTGCTCCATATAACTCTCCTAGGAAAAGGCCAGGTTAGGTAGTTGTTCTGGATTGAATATTTTTGGTTATATATCATTCTTCTCATTGCTTCTCTAATTTTGCCAATTTTCACTATTGGAAAATTTTTCCTCTAATACTATTGGATAATCACTAATACAATTAATTTTTTTAAATTTTTTTTAAATTTATGATAGGCACACAGTGAGAGAGAGAGAGGCAGAGACACAGGCAGAGGGAGAAGCAGGCTCCATGCACCGGGAGCCCGACGTGGGACTCGATCCCGGGTCTCCAGGATCGCGCCCTGGGCCAAAGGCAGGCGCCAAACCGCCGCGCCACCCAGGGATCCCCAATTTTTTACTATTTAAGATATAGCTTTTTAGGCTTCTGTGTTTAATTCTCTTTAAATTACTTTTATTTTATGGGCACATCTGCCTTGTAGCATTTTCAGAAATGAATTTATTGAAAAGTTTTTAATAAATTCCAGAGAAAATAAGAACAAAGAAAAAATTAGGTAATTGCTTTTTTAACACAAAAGTAAATGACTGATTATATTATATACTAGCATAAACTAAGAAGATAATCTTGCTAGATACTCATTAGACAATGAGACAATCTTACTACAATTGGATATAGCTTGAGAAATAATTTATTACTTTACTCAACAAATATATTCCAATTAAATTCATCTATATATCAAATCATTATTAACCAGATTATAATGTCTCATGTCTATTCTGGGTCGCTGCACAAAGGTTTATGATCCATTACTATTGTAGCTGATCTTTGTTCAAACAAAAAAGGATTTGAGTTATTTTTTGACAGAAACATCCTGAGTAAGTACGTGTCATGCAATCCTGGCAAGAAGTAAGGTAGCATGTGCAACCTGTCCTGAAAAGCTTCAGAAATTGACTAGTGTTCACTCACTGTGTGGTGTGCCTGAAGCCAGTGTAAGGCAAAGAAACATTGACTTTGAAGGAATTTCTTGTTTTATTAGATCTTGCATCAGGGAAAATCCAATAAAAGAATATTCTGGAACTCTGCACAGTAAATGAATCTGTGTGTACGTGTGCTTGCGCATGTGCATACATATGTTTTATCTCATTTGTTCATGAAGATTTTTTGCCAATCATTATCAGGGCATAAAAAATTCACCAATGTTTGTGGAAAGTTAACAAAAATAGTTAGCTACCTAGAATCTCATAAATGGTACATAGTTTTATTTCTATTCTAGATATATTGATGACATAAGTCACAGAAGAATTAATTCAGTATCTTCTTTCTTGGGGAATTGGGTTCACCTAAGGTAATAACAGACCTAAAATGCTATGAAGTAGAAAAATCCTGAAACCCTAAGGGCCACCGTTATTTCAAGTTAATCACACACTTCAGAGCTGTCTTGTTGGATGTCTCTATTGCAAGAAAAATCTATGAATCTGTGTATTTTCCCTTAGAAGATGATTAAGTACACAGTTTAGCATACTAAGTGGAAGATACAGGAAAATATCTTTGATGAACTTATTTCTTCATCTACTACTGCAGCTGATCCAAAGAGCCCCTCCTTATAAGCAGCCAGTTGATACTATATAAACTAGGGCAAGTTTATATCATATATATATATATATATATATATATGCACATATATATATGATATCATACTGAAACTTCAATTTCATAATAAACTAAAGCACCATAGGCCTGATCAGCTTTAAATTTTATCAAGTTTTCCTATATCTTTTCACAAAGAGTACAATAGTTTTACACTGGAGAAAATATAATTTGCTGCTCTATCAAAAAGAAAGCCACACATTTCAGGAGCTGAGTGATCATAATGGTGACTGGAAAATAAGGCAATAAGTAACTTTCATAAAGTAAGCTAAGAAGTAGAAATAAAATATATTTCAATGTCCAGATTCGACTGTCACCTATTAAGAAGGATATTATTACTTTTAAATTAGGAGAAATTATTCATAAAAAGCATGCACTTGAGAAACAAAAATTATTAGGAAATGCAATTAATTGATCTATTGAAAATTAACTGATGAGTGAATTTAGTCTTTAAGATCCTGTCTCTGAATCTTAAGTTTTTGGAGAGTTTATAATTTTAACCAATTCTTAATGATCTTCAATTAACAGTAGTAATAACGATTGAAATTTGTTTGGAAATTTACAAGTTTGAAAGATTTTTTTCATGCATCATTTATCTTGACAATAATCTTGTAAGGACAATAAAATCAATGTTATTACTAGAAGATATAAAAATGGTCATGATTTTCATTGTCTTGGCTCTAGAATCTCAAATCAGGTCTTTGACAACCAAGCCTTATGCTCTTGCCACCCCACTTGGGTGCCTTCCTGTCCTGCATATAACTTACAAGGATTGCTCAGGGAAACATGTTTATTCCAGTTCACAAATTATGTACATGAGTCTCATTAGCCAGTTCTCCCTTTGCATGAATCAGCCTTTCCAGAGCCTCCAGTGTAAGAAGAACAAGAGCAATTTCCTGGTTCACTGTGCATATTTTATGCTCATCAGACATTTTTTCTACTTGTTTTATCTCATCAGTTCCCACTCAAATAGGGAGTAATTTTAAGAATTAAATTTTTCAATTTAAAATTACAATATTCTTTCCATTCTTTTTATTTTTTAAGGTTTTTTTTTTTTTCAAGTAGGCTCCATGCCTAATGTGGGGCTTGAACTCATGACCCAGAGGTCAAGAGTTCCATGTTCTAGCAACTGAGCCAGCTTAGCACCTCTATAGTATTCTTTAATGTGTATGACATAAGATCATCATGAAAATCTTCACAGTCTTTTTCATAGACTAATCTCTAACTTGCTTTCCCAGTTCTAATCAAAGATATTCCCTCCCTCTCTGAGATAAGGAATCTTAGAGTGAACTTTGCCTACTAATTCTCTGAAAGTAATGGCCTAACACAGTGTAAATGATCAGATATTCTGTTCTATAAAAGCTTGGATTTGTCCCGTTGTTAATCGCTACATCCCTAATTCCAAATCCTATGGTTCCCTCTTCTCTGAAATATCCAATAAATTAAAAATTAACATTCGGTAACAGTCATAAGTTTTTTTTCTCCTATTCATTCAAACACACTATTTATTTTGTTAAAGTCAAGCTGAATGATCTGTTGAGAGGTAAGTGATAAATGTCAAGCATGAAATATGTACACATTTTCCACAGTGGATGGCAGCATAAAAGTCACAGGCAGTACCCCTGACTGAAATCTCGCTGTACAGAGCATAACACGGCAGAGTTATGATGTACGGGGAGGAATCAGCCACCACTTAAGAATGCCAAGGGTAAAACATTAACACCAGATTGTTGTTGTATGCAGTAATATAGCTATGTTATGTACACTGACTAACTGTAATCTTTGGGTCCCCACTAACCAGACATTTACGAGGCAAAAAGGGGAATGCACCGAACAGTGGTGAGGATATGTGTTTTGCTGAAAGGCTAAAGAGCACTATATTTTGCTAAGGGATGAGAAAGTCTTCAAAAGATTGCATACAGATATGTAAATTTTACTATTTAAATTTTACAGATATATTATCAAAATGATCACAAAACTGTATTTGAGGGGAAAAGCAGGTACCCAAAGAGGTGAAAGACCTACAGTCCAAAAACTATAAAACACTAATGAAAGAAATTCAAGATGATGCAAAGAAATGGAAACACATGCCATGCTCATGGATTGGAAGAACAAATATTGTTAAAATGTCTATACTACCCAAAGCAATCTACACATTTAATGCAATCCCTATCAAAGTACCAACAGCAGTTTTCACAGGGCTGGAACAAACAATCCCAATATTTGTATGGAACCACAAAAGACCTTGAATAGCCAAAGCAATCTCGAAAAAAAAGAAAAACAAAACTGGAGGCATCACAATTTGAGACTTCAAGTTATATTACAAAGCAGTAACAATTAAAACAATAGGATGCTGGCTTAAAAACAGATGCAGAAATCAATAGAACAGAATAGAAAATCTAGAAATAAACCCACAGTTATATGGTCAATTAATCTTCAACAAAAGAAGAATATTCATTCATTAATACAACAGGGAAAAGAGTCTCTTCAACAAATGGTGTTGGGAGAACTGGGCAGCCACATGTAAAAGAATGGAACTAGACCACTTTCTTTCACCAGACACAAAAATAAACTCAAAATGGATTAAAGACCTAAAAGTGAGACTTGACAACTACACAGGCACAGTACTGTCTCTGACATCAGCTGTACCAATGTGTTCCTAGCTACATATACTGAGGCAAGGGAAATAAAAGCCAAAATAAACTATTGGGACTACATCAAAATAAAAAGTTCCTGCACAGCAGAGGAAATAATCAACATAACTAAAAGGCAGGGAGAAGATATCTGCAAATGATATATCTGATAAAGGGTTAGTACCTAAAATATATTTAAAAATGTATACAACTCAACACCCTAAGAACAAATAATTCAATTGAAAATGGGCAGAAGGCATGAACAGATGCTTCTCCAAAGAAGACATACAGATGTTCCAAACACACATAAAAATATGCTCAATATTACTCATCATCTGGGAAATGCAAGTCAAAACTACAATGGGCTGTCACCTTACCACTGTCAGAATGGCTAAACTAAAAACACAAGAAGCAAAAGTGTTGGGAGGATGTGGAGCAAGGAACCCATTGTTGGTGGGAATGAAAACTGGTGCAGCCACTGGGGAAGACCACATGGAGGTTCCTCAAAAAGTTAAAAATGGAACTACCTCCTTACAAGCCAGGAATTGCACTACTGGGTATTTACCTCAAAAATATAAAGATATTCATTCAAAAGGATACATGCATCCCTATCTTTATAGCAGCCTTATTTATAATAGCCAAATTATGGAAACAGCCTGAGCATTCATTGATAGATGAATAGATAAAGAAGGTGTGGTGTATATACATATGTCAGAATATATATAATACATACATATATCATGTAATATCATTCAGCCATTAAAAAGAGTGAAATCTTGCCATTTGCAACAACATGGATAAAGCTAGAGTATAATCCTCAGCAAAATAAGCCAGTCAGAGAAAGACGATACCATACTATTTCATTCATATGCAGAATTTAAGAAACAAAACAAATGGGCAAAGGAAAAAAAGAGAGAAATCATAAAACAGACTCTTAACTATGGAGAACAAACTGATGGTTACCAGAGGGGAGGTGGGGGGGGGAGCGTGGGGGAAACAGGTGATGGGGATTGAAGAATACACTTATGACAAGAAAAATGAAAAAACGGACAAAAAATAAAATTAAAATATGCAGCTTAGAATGTGCTAGAAATGTACATGTACAAATGTACATGTATGATATTTAATTTTCATAATTACAGGATGAGGTATAGCTAAAATAAAATATGAACATTTCACAGATAAAAGGAAATGAAAGTTTGAAGAGATGCCATAAATCTTCTATCATGCCATAGCTCGCAAAATACATAGTAGGTTCTTGTGTCTTTAAAGTTCAAGGGCTTCATCACAGAGTGACCCATTCAACCTTTCATTGGTGTAAATCATAAACTGTCTAGACTTTCATTAGCTGGTGGAGAAGGTTCCCTCCTTGTGGGTGCAGACCTTTTATATCAAGCAACATAAGAAAGTGAACTTCACTGGTATTTGAGGTGTTGACTGGCACCAGTCTCATCTGCCCATGTGTCAGAGGGCCAGATGCCTGTAGGCGTAAGCGAGGCCTCTGAGGGGGGCCTGCAGGCGACAAGGCGACACCCAGTAAGTGGGTGGACAGAGCTGCCCGCACAAGCTCATGCTGCGGGTCACCTGGCCATAGATAAGTGGGTTTTCAGGATTCATTATAGTCGTTTTTAAAGAAAGCAATTCTCACAAAATGGATAAATGCCTTTAAACATTTCCTACAAAGAAACCATGTATGAAAATAAAACTAATAGAAACACGGGTGAGCAAGAAAGAAATGAAGGAGTTGACATTTCTACTCCCACTCAAGCTTTGCTTCAGCCAGATTTGGAGGTAAAACAATGATACTCTAGTCTGATGATATATAAAAAGTGCCTGAAACTTCTTTAACCTCTCAAAGTTACCAACAATGTGGATTCACGTCCACTATTATTACAAAGAAATTTGCCTTTAAAATGCAGGTGAAGATATGTCAAAGACACACATACAATCTTAAATAAACGCATAGATATTTGGGATGCGAGTTCAAAAATTTCTAATGAACTGTGCTACGTGAAGAAGAAGACTTGGAGATGAATGAGACCACTGCATAATTTGATTTTGTGTCTTGTCTCTCTGCCAATGATGCCAAGTGTGTCTCACTTATTTCTGTGGGTGTGTGCTTCTGGCTCTTTAAAAATTGTAACTGCGCTCTGTTCTGCAATCAAATTCCTAAAGAGCCTTGGTGTTTTATACTTGTCCAAATAGACTTCCCATTTCACATGCTTCTTGTGGCTTTTCTATCATTTTTGTTACACGTCCAAGACACTTTTTGAGGTCAGCATACCCTACAAAAACTACTTTCTTAAATACCTTAAATCCAGTATTTCCATGAGAAATTCCAGCTCAAGCATCTCAATCCAATTTCAGATTCAGATTGAAATGGGATCCATGAAATACCTTATCAAAGCAAAAACTCAAAATTCTTGAGCAAAGTATTGAGATATATAATGATAATGTCCAAACCATGAGAAAATCCTCCAGATTTCTCAATAATAGGATTATTATTAAACATCATCAACAAATGAATGACTCCAAACATCTTGTTAGAAGAACACAGAAGAGTCTTGCCAGAACAGCAGAAACAAGAAATGTTAAGTGAAGTCAAAGTTCACGATAAGAACATTTTGCATAGGGATTTTCCGAGTATTTGGGGGAGCAGGAGCCATGTTAAAGATTGTGACCACGTTTGTTCAATGTTGGATGATATCAAGTGAGACTGCGGGCTTCCTGTGTCCACACGCCTTTACATTCACAACGGGCTCCAAATAGCTTGTCGAAGCTTCTAGCAGTGTTTTAATAGTCCTTTTATCTGGAGATAACAAAGAATAACTCCTAAAGCCTTTTGATTCATCAAACTTTGTATTAAAGAACAAAACAAAACAAAAAAACAAACAAACAAAACCAAAACAGAAAAGCAAACAAGCAAAATATTTTCCCAATGACATTTAAACTCCTTGAGAGGAGTGGCCACATAATGTTTAACACATTTGGGTTGTTTAACAAATAATTTACACGAATACTGTTAGGTCTTGAAATCAAATAATAGAACTTGGTGTCCTGTCTACGGCGCTGGAATACTCTCAGGTTCCCAACAAATGGGTTGTGCCTGTTGCTGGGTCCGAGCTGGCTCAGGCCTAGGTAGTGAGGACCAGGGGCAGGTGGGAGGAGATGAGAGGACGTGAGAGCGTCGGGGGAGCCTGGCCAGAGCCTGGCCCCTGAACTGCAGGGCACTGCCCCCTGAGCTCTCAGAAGGCTCAGGGGCTCAGGCCTGCGAAGCACCCCCAAGGGCTGCACGTGCTGCACCATCTCTCACTGGGATTTTTTAGGAAGTTCTACAAGAACGCTGCACATCTACTCTTTCTGGCCTCGGGGACTCAAGGCAATAGAACTTCAAGGTGAGCAATGCCCAACTGCCCCAAGAGTAAGATGGAATGGTCTTAAAAATATTAATTGTTCATTTCAATAGCCTGGGTTTAATTCTGGCTTCAGTCCCTTTCATCACTGTGTAAACTCAAGAACTTACACCCTCAGGGCCACAATTAATTGCCTTTTCTGCATAATGGAAAAAACTCTATCATCTACCTCATAAAATCATTGTGATGATTAAATGAGTTAATACGTGTAACTTGCTTAGACAATACTTCACACGTACCCAGAGCAAGCGCCAAAAAAGCAAAATAATAATATTTCAAATAACATTATTCTCCCTCCTTCTTTTCTTTTTACTCTGGAATTCTAAACCTTTGTGCGATGCTTATAAGGTCAGAGAGATTAGTATCTCCAGTGCCAAAGAGGACAAATATTCCCATCTGGATCAAATTAGCTGAGACAAGATATATAGAATCTATAATTGAGTATCTGACACAGACCGAGCAACAAAACCCTAGCGACAATCATTTCTCCAGATTTTGCCAGTGTGTTGGAACATGGAAATGAGCCCTAGGTGACCTCTGAAGGTGGACTGCCTCTGCTTTGAAGAGCTGTCTGACCCCGTGCTTTGACAAATTGCTGAGAATTTAACCACCATAATTTCATGCCCATAATGAGCAGATTATAGGGAGACGTAAGCACATTCTAAATGCAAATATTGTGCCGCTTGTAGTTTACTCACAAGGTATGCATTAAACACAGTTGCTGAAGTTCCCTTGAACAAAGGAAACAGCAAAATGCCAAAGCATTTTTGAAAATGTGTTTTATTCATGGCCCTGAAAGGTAGTGGAAGCCAACTGACTGAGGAGTATCCCCTCCCTCTATTTTAATGATCTTAATCCCGCTAATGGAATGTTAGTGGAAGGAGTTGGGGAGCCATGTGGCGCTGATTGCGTTTTTCAGTATTGCTCTTGCCTGCAAATTAAATGTACCTAAGTAGCCACCTGTTTATGCTTACGATTATGTAAAGCCCCATATGTTTCCCTCTCTGCACATGGGAGGTAAATATTGAAAAAATTATTCTGGTGTGAAGGGTGAAAACAGCAGCAATTCTTCTATAACTGTCAACATATGCTGTGGTATTTCCTTTAATGTTGTGCTTTGTCTGACATATTTGCTGATTTTTACCACGCGGTGTTCAAAAATATCTGTGACTTGTGGTTATACAAAACAATTAAAAATCAGTTTACATTAAATTCAAATTAGGAAGAGATATAATTTCCTGATGTAACCATAAGTTCTAAATGGATTTCAGAGCTTAGGATTTAAATAGATTTTGATTTGCACGATAAAGAAAACTGAATTTTTTTTTTCTTCTAAATCCCCCAGCGTAAAAAAAAGCAACATTTTCTTCCTAGGCACATCCTTTGGACTCCTTATTACGAAGCAACAGAAAATTAACTTGAATAACGTGAATGTGAAAACTGTCAATGGGTTCTTGAGATGGATGGTCCAGCGCTGTGCCCACTGGACTTGCTCTGGAGGGGAGCTTGCTGAACCCCGTGCAGAAGATGTGACCTGGTACCTGTCAGCAAGAGTTCCTGAGACATCCTGAGAGAAATTTCCTTACTGTGAGATCTGGTGCAGGAAATGCCTGTGGAACTGCCTCAGGCTATTCAGAGATTGGCCCAGACAGAAGCTTGTGGGGAAAGACCAGAGGGACTGGACTTGCTGTTGTTGATTACTTTAGACACTGAAAATAAATGAATTAGAGTTTTATATGGTTTATATATGATCAAGAGGGATTTAAATATCAACTGTCTAGCAGCCTAGACATGAAAGTCCCTAACTTCTCTTTCTTTTGCAAAGAGACGCAGAGTGTGATAGAAAAAGATGAAAACTTATCTTGCCATCAAAAACTGAGAATAATACACTAACTGCCCCAAAAGGCAGAAGAGTTACTTTCATAATAAGGAAGACAGAGCTGAAATAAGAACCCCATACTCGGTCTCCTGAAACAGAGGAGCCCCTCTAAATTTTTATTTTTTTATTTTTTTTAAAAGATTTTATTTATTTATTCATGAGAGACACAAAGAGAGAGAGAGAGAGAGAGAGAGAGAGAGGCAGAGACACAGGCAGAGGGAGAAGCAGGCTCCAGGCAGGGAGCCCGACGTGGGACTCGATCCCGGGTCTCCAGGATCATGCCCTGGGCTGAAAGAAGGCTCTAAACTGCTGAGTCACCCAGGCTGCCCTAAATTTTTTAAAGGTAACAAGAAGATTAACAATAAAGAGAATTAAAATCATAGAGTAGTTTCTATAGACCAATGTCTATAGTATGTACTTAATGAGCACTTCATTTATTTAATTCTTGGAAGAATTTTAAGACATGAAGAGCACGAATATTTCCTGACTTTACAAATAAGGAAATTAATAAACGAATGCACTAAAACACATTAAGGAGATCATCCAATCTTTTAAAACCTTCGTACTTTTTTTCGTTCTTGACATACATATCAATAGAGACAGAAATGTTTTAACAACATTGAAACTATATCATACACATTCATTTGGATTCCACTTGTTTCGTTAAACATTGAACCATGATTAAACCTCACATTTTAAAATATTTTTTGTAAATACAATTTCTAATGACTGTAATAATATGTAGTAAAGAATGTATCATACTTATCTTTTTCTGCACTATTGGGCATTTAAATTGATTCCATTATTTTGCTATTACAAATAATTCTAAGATGATTATTCCCTTAGAGTTCATTTTAATATGTGGAGCCACTGAAGAAAAGTCCCTTTTGCAGCTAGACTACAAGCTCCAGGAGACCAGGGATCAAGACAAAAGTGTATCTCTGTCATCAATCACTATCTCTGTACATGCACAAAAGAAACATTTGCCAACTGAGTGGCAGATGGCTCTCCAAATAGAATATCAAATTTAGGTTCAGAAAGGTTGTAACATTCTATACACCCTTCAGTTGGGTTTGAGAGTAATCATTTGACAGTATCTTTCTCCATTTTGTTATCATAGTTATAAAGCTTAGTTAATAAATACATGGAAAATTGTCATTATTGTTTTAATTTACACCATGTCCGAACTAATTTCTATGTGGTTATAAGCCATCTGGGTTTCTTCTATCCTTTGTTCAATTCGTGTTTTCCAATTAGCGTTATACTAGACTATTTAATTGATTTTTTTGTTTTACGTTCAGGGATATCTACTCTTTTGGAAATTGTGTCAGTTTGTTATTAACCTTTTTTTTTTTTTACTGTTTTTACTTTTCTGATATGCATAAAGTTCCATTTTATGCAATAAAATACACTGTTCCTTTATGGTTTTTCATTATATTTATGATCTGAAACTTTTTTCAAATAAAATAGTTTTACTTAAAAGGTAACTTTTTCATCTACTTCAACTTTCCTTTGCTATATGGTATTAAGATGATGATCAATTTCACTTATTGTTTTCTAAATTGATAACCATACTACTAAATATTCACTAAATAACCCCAGACATGTAGTACCAACTTCATCAAATACAAAGTAATATTCTATACCAAGGTCTCTTTCACAGCTATAAATGAATGCTTAAGTGCAGAGTCACTAGAGTTGAATTCAAAGCATTGCTTTGGCGCTTCTACAACTAGTACTACTGCTATCAATTCAGCTTTTGATTTTCTATAAGTGACATTTAGTATAATTTACTATGGCTTCCCATATTATAATCATAATTATTATAACCACAATTATGTTGGCTCTTAAGAAAGTAATTCTAAGGTTTATTTGGGGAGAATAAACAAGTGAAAATATTCAAGAAAATATTTTAAAAAACAAAACAATAATATGATTATAATATGGGAATTCTGTTTCCATGTGTTAATCTCACAAATTAATTCATGTGTGATTGAAATATACATACAAAAAAATCAGTTTTCTGATTCAAGCACTTAAAATGTCTTTATTTTTAATAAATAAGGATTTATAATATTTTTAAGTAAATAAGTAAATCATAAGTTAGTCTTATTTCTTATACTAGGTTATAAAGATATTAAGCCTAGTTGTTCTATGCTTTTACCTTGATATTTTAAATAGATTGTCCTTAAGAATTCTAAATGGTTATAATAGGGACATTATTACTATGTTACATATTCTTCTATATATCAATATGTATTTATTTATGTGCATATTTTATATATATTTGTTTTCTAGACATTTTTTACTGTCATTCTGCTAAACTCACTTGTACTGCTGACAGTGTGACCTTCTGACACCCTGTGTCAAGCCCTCCATTTTCTAGGATTTTAAAAGTTTTTAAACTCATGTTGCTAAAAAACAAAAATAAAAAATGAAGCTGAGATAGGGATACTAAAAACTACTGAATTGCATGCTTTACACAGCCGAATCTTATGCTATATAAATTATAGCTCAGTAAAGCCATTAATTTTTAAAACTTGAAGGGGGAAGGGATAGTCAAGTAGTAGATTCAAATAAGCAGTAAGATTGATCCTTTCATTAGGTCCTGGCAGAATGTAAATTGGCAGAGTGCTTATGGAATGTGATTTGGCAATACACATCAAACCCTTTAAAAACATTTTTATTTCTGAAGTCATAATTTCATATATATGAAATTATTATAATAAGCAGACCTACAGACAAAACTTCAGTTAAAAGGCTGCTCATAATAGCATAAATTGCATAAGTGAACATGTTTGGGTTGGATTTACTAATTACAGTATGTACATATGAAAAACTATTACACAGAAAATAAAAACTACATTCTAAAGAATACTGAATGACACGGACAAGTCCCCTGAAACAGGCCCATTTCCCATTACGTTGGAACATATGTCTATATGCATGCTTGTGCACAATGTACTGGAAAACAAAGGAAGGAAGTGTACCAAATAGTAATGCTAGAGAGCTCTGATGATGACATGATAGGGAGCTTTAATTCACTTCCCTGCATTTCCTTCCACTTTCTAACGTTCTTCAAGATATATGTGGTGTTTGTAAAATTGAAAAGAAAAATCAATGCATTTTGTAACTTTAAAAAGTTGTGTTCCTTATGTCCACACAAAAAACTTGCACATGGATGTTTACAGCGGTTTTGTTCAATTGTCAAAACTTAAAAGGAATCAGGGAGCCCTGCAGTAGGTGAATGGATGAATAAACTGTGGTACATCTGGACAAGGGGATGTCATTCAGCTTGACAAAGAAACGGGCTAGTAAGCCATGAGAAGACATGGGGGAAACTTGAACGCGTAATACTGAGTTTAAGAAGCCAATCTGTAAACGTCTACATACTCCAGGATCCCGACTGTCTGACATTTTGGAAAAAAACAAAACTGTGGAAACTGATCTTTTGATGAGTGGTTGCCAGGGGTTGTCAGGGAGGAAGGATGAACATGAGAAGCACAGAGAGTAACAAGGGCAGTGACAATACTCTGAGCTACTTCTGTAATGATGGATATAATGGGTATATATCATCATACAAGTGTCTAAACCCATAGGATGTGCAACCCCAAGAGTGAACCATAACGTCAACCATGAACTCTGGGTGTTCGTGGTGTGTCAGGTTAGGTGTGTCGATTGTAACGAGTGTGCGGCCCTGGTTTGGGGTGTTGATAATGGGGATGCTACGTCTCTGTGAGGGAAGCGGGCACATGGGAAATCTGTGTGCTTTCTCTTCAACTTTGCTGTGAACCTAAAGCTGTTTTTCCAAATAAAGTCTATTTTGTAAAAAAGTTTTCGTTCCAAGGGCAGAACCTCTAAATCGCTAACATGTAGTATTTGTATAAACCTGGTCCTGTGCTTTATCACTGTTCAGTTAAGAGTCAAGGAACTGAAGACCTGGGTAAACAGTTTAAGGACCACCAGATTCTTCTGGTGAGAGTACCTGTCTGGCAATATAGCTGAGATGGCACTGCAAAGACCGAGGGAGGAATTACGCACATAGACAAGTGGGTGGTAAGAGCGAAATGTGAGGAGACAGATTTTTAGAAGATGTACATAAAATAGTAATACAATGAAAACTTATAGAACAGTGCCAGTTGTAGAAAAGCCTATTTTAAAATCATCTTCCTGATAGAATTCAGGTGTGATGCTAAAATGTCCATAGGTGAGTGAAAAGAACATATTAACCTCAAACTCTCTATTTGTCTTCTTCCAGATAATATACATTTTAGTTAATCCAAAGAGCACAAGGCCTTAGAGAAATAATTTGACCCCATGCTAAAGAACAGAAGAAAAATAACGCCTCCTCCTCCAGGAATTGGAAATTAATGTGAAAGTCTGAATTTCTTGTGCACTTAGATTACTTCAAGTCTTCTTGCACAGTTTATCCAGAATATTCCTTTTTGTTACAAAAATATTTTGTATAATAGACATAGTTCAATTTATTTTGCTTAAGTGAGCACAGTGGGAAGAGATGCCTTAAGAGAAGTTGACCCAGAAAATTTGGAAGAATACCCCATGATTCTCGGAATAGCAAATTATCCAAAAGGCAAGAAGCCCTATTTAGGGCTTCTCTGAATCATATGCCATTATAACATCCAGATGGAAAAATAGGAGCAATTTATGCCCTATATCTTGCTTCTTTTAACAAAAGTCCTTCAAATAAACAAACAAAAAAGATTAAAAAAGTTATTCAGTCATAAGTCTATTAAATACATTTTAAAGATTTTTCGCATGACAATTTTTCCTATCAGGTCCTTTTAGAAACTGATATTTTAGTCAGATAAAAAATACCTACAGTCATAAAATGGCCAAACCTGAAAGATTTAGTCATTTCAATGGTACATAAAACACAAAATGAATGACCAGTGAATGTGACATTATATGTTGTCTAGCAATTAAGTATGTAGTTTCCCAAACGAAACAATGGGAAAATCCATTTTAAAAAAGTGAATGTATTAAGTATTTTTCATAAGGCATAAAGGAGCAAGTTTTATAAATTCCAGGCATTTGATCTTAATTGATTTCTTGAAGAAATAATTATATTATTAATCCAAGTTTTGCCACTGATTATTCTAAGCACTTTTCCGTATTTTTCACATTTATATTTAAAATGATTCTGAAAAGAATCTTACTGTTCAGAAAAGACAGAGATCCTTTGGGAGCTAATTCTCCATGGCATGTCAACATCTTCAGAAGCTTGTTTGGTTTCCTGACCAGTATAAAAATGGTAGAGAATATCTGTCTCCTGAGAGACATTCGAGGATAGCAAAGTCTTCTTCCTTCTCCCTAAAGGAGAGTTTCTTACATTCCAGGATAATAAAAATGATGTTTTCTAGAAGGCAAGATGGGCAGGTTGGCCAGCAGCCCCTCACACATTTGGGACTTCCCACACGTAGCATTTCTCTGCTGTGCATTTAGCACCCACCTGCCCTACTCTATCATCGCCCTGTGAGACATGGGGCTAAGGGGACAGTAAGACACGAAGATGATGCTGTCTGCTGGGCCATGGCAATCAACCTGCTGTACTCGTCCCTGACCACGTTTCTGGAGGTGTGGGAACTCAACGTGGCAGCTTTGTGGCTGCTTAGGAATGCAGCCTGGACAGGTAAAATCCATTTATCCGTTTATCTGATAGAGATTCTTTTAAGTAGGAAGCACCACCTGAAGCTTATCTTTAAACCATGACTGAAATCCATTAAACATACGAAGGAAATTTTATATTTACTAACAGTCATCTATAAATTTCTATTTCATGTTATTTTAGAAGGATCGACTTAGATCATTTTAATATTACAATGGTTACTGCATATAACAGGAAAATTAGGAAGGATGCCACATATCCAAGAAATGTGTGGATCTTCATCTTAACACTGATGTTGGTTGACAAAAAGATCATTTCACTCCTTTTCTATGATTAAGCATGAAGTGCTTCGGAGCACAGGCTCTGCAGCCGTACTGTTCCCATCTGTATTGGTGCTCTCCCACGCAACACCACTGCTGGAGACGCTGGACTGAGCATTTGAGATGTGGCTACTTGAAGTTAGCATAGCCCCAATCGAGATGGACCTAGGAGTGGAAACCACATCTGGATTTAAAAGACTTGGTATGAGAAGAATGCAAAATATCTCTTTTTTTTCATGATTACACATTAAAAGGATAATATTTGAGATATATATTTATAATAAAATGTGTTATTAAAATTAATTTCACATCTCTCTCGCTCTCTCTGTGTTGTCTTGTTTTGCTTTTTATAGATTCATTTATATATTTAAATGTCTGTGTCAGGTAGCCTCCAAGATAGCCGCCAAGAATTCCTGCCTCCTGTCAGTCACACCCTTGTGCAGTCCCCTCCTAGAGCATGCCAGCATTTGTCTGGGCGATCAAAAGAATACAGCGGAGGTGATGGTCTATGTCATTTCTGAGATTAGGTTATAGAAGACTGGAATTTCCATCCTGGGCGTTCTCTCACTCTCAGGATGTCCACTCAGGAGGAACTTTATGAAATGGGCATGTGCCCAAGAACTGAGCCTCTTAGAACAGCTGTGTAAATGAACTTAAATGAATGAACATGAATGTGGCTTCACATTATATTTTATATTATATTAGATAATGCTAGCATGGATTCAATGAAACCACTTACCCACTGTTTGGCCTTGGGCAAAGTTCCTCATTTTCTCATATGTAAATGTGAATTCAATTCATTATATATACACATATATACACATACACACCTATGAATAATATATACATGTACATAAAAGTTTTTAGAACAGTTTTATATGTAAAAGTACTTAGAACAGCGTTCAGCAAGTTATCAGGGTTCTAATTTGAGTGTATGTAGAGTAGTAGAGAATGTTCAGTCTCTAAGCTTTACTATCACATTTCTTACACGCCTCCTCCCTGCAGCAATATTATTCCTATTTAGTAATAAAGTTCACAGAATTAAAATTCATGCCTAAAATTTCAGTCTGGCTATGTAATTTTAACAGTGGTTTTACAGATGTAACCACAACTTTTCCTGGACACGGTTTAGAGACACTTATGTAAATTTGCTGTTGGGTGGGGTGGGTTGAGGGGACTCTGATTATCAGAAAAATGTATTTCTTCTTTGTAACACTTCTTTCCAGGAAATTTCTTATGTCTAAAGAGAAGGCATTTAGTATTCATGCTTCATAATGGTCTTTCCAGGAAGTAATCCAGAAAGTTGGAACTTCACTGCAACTCAAACATTACACAAGTTACCAATCTATAATGTAATTCACTACCAAAAATCAGAATACATTTTTGTTGTACTTGGCAAAAATGGCACATTTTCTGGCTCAGAAAAAGGCTTAGTCAAAAGGGCTATCTTCTAAAAGAGCAAATTGTACTTCTAAAGTAGTATGTCAATGTCCATAAAGAACTTAAATAATTGCTTTTTATTTTTTAAAAATATACTCAACAGTCTCTGAAGTGACAAAACAGAGATATATGGAAATATATCATTAACATAAAATACAACCAGTGACATATATTGCAAGTTTAGTTCCTCTTTTTTGGCAAAAATCAACTTCCAATTTGTCCCCTAAAAGTATCCTCACCAAATCTCTACAAAGCTTTCCTTTCTTGATGGTTACTTGAGCTTCCACTTGCTAGAGCTGCACCTATGAAGCTATATTTACTGATCAAAGCCTAGGTATCTTTTTCCAGTAGAACATTGTTATTTACAAAAATTATTATGGGAACCCTTATCAAGGTTTTGACCATCTTTCTCAAAACTTTTAAATTACAATGAGAAATTAGGATCTCTGTTAATACCCTTTAATATAGTAGGGTAGGTGTTGTTAGCAAATAAGGTTGAATAAGGACCTCTGAAAATCCTCTCCTCTTTTATAAGAGCAGTGGAGAAACTGGTTAAAAATAAATGGTCAGAATTAATTTTTTCAGAACTCTGGAAATTAGCCAAAGGATTGCAGTAATCTGGGGGGCCTTTATTGACCAAGAAAATGACTGAGTCTTGGTAAGATCAGCAAACTTTTTGACATTTTAACTCGTGGTATCTCACTCCTCCCACCCCATTCAACTTCATATTGAAAACTAATAGCTTGCAGTCATGGCAAAACCAACACTGCTGCCGTCACAAGAGGGGGCAGAAAGGAGGTGAAATGGAATTCCTTGAAAGTTCATTCTCAGGGAACTGTTATTTTTTGACATTTCTGATGACTTCCTGGAAGATTCTACTTGCAACATTGTCTTTATTTTATCTCATTTTAAGCTCACTCAGTAGGAAAAGACTTTTCCTAGGGAATATTTGTCAAAAACAGGAAGAGATAATTATTTAATTTCTGAGGCTGCCTGCAGTTATGTGTAACAGTTGGGGGGGAAATAGGTTAACCTAAACAGTTTAAAAGAAAAGCTGAGAAATGAGATATCCATAAGAATTTTGAAAAGTTCTAATATATTCCTGGATCTAGAAGACCACATGTGTAGGACTGTGCACATGCTTCAGATTATGTGTATGCTCAGGAAAGAACTGAAAATGTTCTCAATTCTGGCTGAGTTTGAGGCTCCACATGAACGAACAACAGTTTTTACCTGCCTGATTGAGTGTTGAAGGCAGCCCCCAAATGAACACTGAGCCCCTCGACAAAGACTGGGAGATTTTCTGGTTCTAGTTGTTTAAGGAAATCTTTGTCGAGGCATTAATTGCCCACCAACCCACCTGAGCAGACTTCAAAGGCCCCACATGACAAAGAATACAGATTTTACAGATACAGTTCAGAAAAGTTACCCAATAACCAGCAATAACAACAAATCCTGAGGAGGAGAGAAAATCAAATTTCTAGATTTACCACATTATCTTGTTTAAAATATCCAGCTTTGAACAACAGATTATGAAACAGGCAAAGGAACAAGGAAGTTGGACCCATCCACCGTGGGATGCAGAGGGGAGCAATTAATAAAAACTGTTCCTGAGGAATGTTCTAACAGACATTAGATTTCCTGGAGACAGGAATTTATGTATTTATTTTTAAGATTTCATTCATTTATTCATGGGAGACACAGAGAGACAGGCAGAGACACAGGCAGAAGGAGTAGCAGGCTTCCTACAGAAAACCCCCTCCAGGACTCAATCCCGGGATACTGGGATCACAGGGAGCCAAAGGCAGATGCTCAACCACTGAGCCACCCAGGTGCCTCGAGAAAAGAATTTAAATATGCTATTTTAAATGTGTTCAAGGAACCAAAGAAGACTTTGTCTAGAGAACTAAAAGGAAGTATGAAAATGAAGTCTTACTAAATAGAGAATATAAATCAAATTTAAAGATAGGTCAGTCGAGATTATCCAATCTGAGAAATAGAAATAAGAAAGTATAAAGAGAATTGAACAGTCCCAAAGATATATGTGACACCATCAAGCATATCAATATGTGAATAATGGGTGTTCCAGAAGGAGAAGAGAGAGAAAAGCATAGAAAGAATATTTAAAGAAATAATAACTAAGCCACCAGTGTGACTCAGTTGGTTAAGCATTTGCCTTCAGCTCAGGTCAGGATCCCAGGGTTCTGGGATTGAGGCCTGCATCAGACTCCCTGCTAAGCTTCTCCCTCTACCCTCCTCCCGCTTGTGTTCTCATTCTCTCAAATAGTGTTTTTTTTTTTTTTTTTATCTTAAAAAAAAGAAAAAGAGATAATGACCAAAACTTCCAAAATCTGATGAAAAACATTAATTTATACATTCAAAAAGCTCAGCACATTCCAACTGGATAAACTTGGAAAATCATGCCATTCTGATCAAACTATTGAAAACCAAAGACAAAATAGGGAACTTTGAAAATAGCAAAAGAGAAGAGACTCATCAAGTACAAGCATTTCTCAATAAGATTAAAAGCTACTTTCTACCCTGAAACTATGAAAGCCAGAACTCACAGGGATGACATGTTTAAAGTGTTGAAATAAAAGAATTGTGAACCAATTCTCTATCCAGAAAATTTATCCTTTAAAAATGAAAGTTTCTTAAAAAATTAAGAATGAAAATACCACATGATCCAATAATTCCACTATTTACCCAAAGAAAATGAAAACACTAATTTAAAAAGATATGTGCATCCCTATGTTTATTGAAGCATTATTTAAAATAGCCAAGATATGGAAGTAAACTAAGAGTTCATCAACAGATGAATGGATAAGAAAGATGTAGGATGAAAATATATATGTTCATATATATCTGATATATATATTATGCAGCCATATTATGCATATATTATGCAGCCATATGGGATTGTGCCATTTGCAACAACATGTATGGACCTAGAGGGTATTTTGCTAAGTGAAATAAATCAGATTGAGAAAAACACATACCATATGATATTGCTCATATGTGAAATCTATAAAACAAACAAACAAAGAGCAGAATGAGACTTGTAAATATAGAAAACAAACTAATGGTTGCCAGAGGGGAGGAGTAGAGAGGGATGGGTAAAATGAGTGAAGGAGAGTGGGAAATGCAGGCTTCCAGTTATGGAATGAATAAGCCACAGAAATAAAGGGCACAGCATAAAAAATATAGTCAATAATATTGGTAGCTATAGTTGTTGTGAGCACAGCATAACATGTGAAATTGTGGAGTCACTACATTGTACACCTGAAACTAATGTAGCATTGTGAGTTAACTACATTCAGATAAGTAAATAAATAACAAAATAATGGAGAAATTAAAATATTCCCAGAGAATGAAAACTGAGAGAATGTATTATTATCAAACCTGCCACACAATAAATCTTAAAGAGAATCCTTCAAGCTGAAGGACATAAGACAGTAAATTTATCCTGTGTCAAGAAATAAAAAGTAACAGCAAAAAGCACTATAGAGGTAAATATAAAAGAAAGCTTGCATATACTTTTTTATTTTCAAATATTTTTTCCTAATTTAAAAGATGATTGCATAAAGAATAATCATAAATCCAATGTTGATGCACACATAATGTACAAACATGTAATTTTTATGATAATAACAACTAGAAAAATAGGGTAGGGAGTAGAGCTATAAATGAGCCAAATTTTACATACTCTTGAAATTAAATTAGTTAATTCCAACTAGGTTGTTATAAATTAAGACACTAATTATAATCCCAGGCAACTACTAAAAAAATAGCTAAAATTATATTTGAAAAAGAAAAAAGCATTGGACTTCTGGTTTCTAGTCTGGTACATAAAATGTTTAGAAGTTGTTACTCTGTCTTGACAAAAAGTAAAAAGCCAAACAAACTGAAAAATCAACAACTATTCGTAAATCCATTAAAGAAATGAGGTCAGAAGATAAACTGATACCTCCAAAATTGGAGAGACAGATAGGCAAGTACAGAGAACCACAATTTACCAAAGAAACCTCTACAAGAACCAGTACCAGACTAGAGAAATCTGAACTATAATTGCTGAATTGCTAGAAGCTCAGAATGGACAACTCCAAGAGTAAAAACTCCAGGGTCCTAATCATAAGGGAGCTCCCATAATTTTGTAAGTTTTACACTTAAGACTTGACAAGGCTCTCACAGTAAATATCAGAGAAAAATCTTATGTTTCTGGCATGGGGAGGGAAAAAAACCCAAACATTTCAAAATAGGTCAGAACATTCTATTCTTCTTAATAAGTCCTGCCCTTAAGAGACATCATTGGTGTTTTATTAGGACTAACTGACCTGAGGAAAGGAAAATATACAATTAACACCCACTCTAGCCTTCCACTCAGAGGAAATGTACAACTAAAGCCCACTCTAGTCTTTCCATTTAAGGAAATGGAAACATGCAGGTATGTCCTGCTCTAGTCTTCCACATATGAGAAGGGAAATACTCAACCTACCGTAGCCACCTTTTCCCAACTAAGGGGTGGGAAACAAGACTGAAAAGTTCTTGTGAAGTTCACAGTTCAGGCACACAGATCTAGAAAAATACTGATACCTAATCAGAATGTTTCCTTTCCTACCACAACTTACTGTTAGATTACTAAAGTCCTATTAACCACACTGTCTTCCTACACAGTACATCACGTCTGGCTATTAAGAAAAAATTATCAGGCACACTAAAAGACAAAAAAAGACAATTGAAGATGGGACACCTGGGTGGCTCAGTGGTTCAGTGGCTGCTTTGGCTTGGGTCGTGATCCCAGAGTCCTGGGATCGAGTCCCTCAATGTGCCCCCCACAGGGAGCCTGCTTCTCCCTCTGCCTGTGTCTCTGCCTCTCTCTTTGTGTCTCTCATGAAAAAATAAATAAAAGCTTTAAAAACATAAAATAAAAAATATAAACCCACAAAAGGCAGAAAATGTATAGAAGACAAAAATAGGAACAAAGAACAAAGGCAACAAATAGAAAATGGAACCTGCTTGAGATTCTCTCTCCCTCTCCTTATGCCCCTCCCCCTCTGCTTGCTCTCTCTCTCTCTCTCTCTCTCTCAAATAAGTAAACAAATCTGAAAATAAATAAATCAATATAAGGACACATATAGATTAAAGTAAAAAGATGGATAACGATATACCATGGTAACTCTAATACCAAGAAAGCCGAAGTACCTATATTAATTTCAGACAGGGCAGACTTCAGAACAAGGAATGTTATTAGTAATAAAAAGGGGCATTACATCTTGATAAAAGGCCACTACTCCAGGAAGACATAGTAATCCTTAATGTGTATAGGCCTACCCAAAGAGTGTCAAAATATGTGAAGCAGAAACTGGAAAAACTGTAGGCCAAAATAGAGGAATCTAATATCATAGTTGGCAACTCTATATTAGCAATGGATAAATCCAACAGGTGGAGAACAGTAAGGACATAGTTGAACTTAACAGCACCATCAATCAGTAGATATAATTGACATCTATCGACACTTATCCAACAGCAAAGTACACATTCCTTTCCATCTCACATGAAACATTCACCACATGCAGGGCAACAAAACAGACTGACAAATTTTTAGAAATAGAATCATATAATATCTGCTCTCAGACCAGAGTGGAATTAAACTAGAATCAATAGCAGAAAGATAACTGGGAAAGCCTCCAAGTATGTGGAGATTAAATAACACTTGGGGTCAAAGAAAAAAATCTCAACAGAAATTTTAAAACACTTTTAACTAAATAAAAATGAAAATACAACTTACCAGCTGTCAGATGGAGTGAATGTAGTGCTTAGAGGGAGATTGAATTAAATGTATATATTTAAAAAGAGAAAAGATCTAAAATCAGTCTCTAAGCTTCCACCTTAGAAAACTAGAAAAAAAAGAAAAACAAATCAGAAAGGGAGACAGAACATAAAGACTCCTAACTCTGGGAAATGAACTAGGGGTGATGGAAGGGGAGGAGGGCAGGGGGTGGAGGTGAATGGGTGACGGGCACTGAGGGGGGCACTTGACGGGATGAGCACTGGGTGTTATTCTGTATGTTGGTAAATTGAACACCAATACAAAATAAATTTATTATTAAAAAATAATAAAAAAATAAACGGTTAAAAAATGAAAAAAAAAAGAAAAACAAATTAAATCCAAGTAAGCAGAAGAAAGATATAATAAAAATTACAGGAAAAAATCAATTAAGATGGAAAAGAAGAAATCAATAGACAAAAAAATCATTGAAAACCCAAGCTTTTTCTTTGGAAATATCAATAAAATAGATAAGCCTCTAGCCAGGCTAAGTAGGAAAAGAAAGACAAGACATAAATTACTAAAATCAGAAATGAAAGAGAAGGCTGCATTATCCACCCCATGGACATTAAGAGGATAACAAAAGAATATTATGAACAACTCCATGACTCAAATTTGATAACCTACACAATATGGACCAGTTCCTTGAAAGACACAATGCACCAAAACTCACAGAAGAAGAAAGAGCAATCTGGCCTAAATCTACCAGTGGAATTGAATCAATAATTAATAATCTTCCTAATCAGAAAGTGCCAGGCCTGGGTGAGTTCAACTGTGAATTCTACCAAACACTTAAAAAAGAAGTCATACCAATTCTTCACAATATTTTTCAGAAGATAGAAGCAAAGGGAATACTTCCTAACTCATTCTATAAGCCAGCATTACTCTGATACCAAAACCAAAGAGATTACAAGAAAAAACTACATACCAATATTTCTCATAAATGTATCTGCAATATCTTCAACAAAATATTAATAAAGCCAACCCAACAATGTATAAAAAGAATTATACACTACAACCAAGTGATATTCACCCCATTATGCAAGGATGGTTTAGCATCTGAGAGACAATGTAATACATCACAGTATTAGGCTAAGTAGAATATATGATTATATCAGTAGATGCAGATAAAAAGTGACAAAAACCAATATTCATTCAAGATAAAAACAACATTAACAAAAAATCTTTCAGTAAATTAGGAATGAGAAAAACTGCTTCAGCACAATAAAGAAAATATTTTTTAAAAACCCTACAGATAACATCATACTTAGTGTCAAGAAACTAGTTTCCCACTATGTTCACGAATACTATGGTTGTATATGTATAAGATCTAAAGAATTGACAAAAAAAAAACCCTCCTCAAGTTAATAACTGAGTATAGCAAAATTGTAGGATAAAAGGTTGATATGCAAAAGTCAATCACTTTCCCATATACAAACAATGAACAAGTGGTTTTAAAATTAAAAACAGAATACTATCTACATTAGTGCCCCAAAATAAATGTAACAAAATATGTACAAGGTCTATGTGAAGAAGCTTACGAAATTACGATGAAAGAAATCAAAGAACAGATGGATGTTACATGTTCATAAAAAGGAAGACTTAATATTATTAAGATGTCAGTTTCTCCTAATTGAATCTACAGATTAAATGCAATGGCAATCAAAATCACAGCAAGTAATTTTGTGGATATTGAAATTGAAACTGTATTTTATATGAAGACAGAAAAGGTCCAGAATAGCCAACACAATGTTGAAGAAGAACAAAATCAGATAACTGAACTACTCAGCATCAAAATTTAATATAAAGCTACACTAATCAAGATAGTGTGGTATTGAGGAAAGAATAAACAAGCACATCAACAGAACAGAATACAGAACCCAGAAATAGACCCATGTAAGTACAATCAAATGATCCTTGACAAAGGAGTAAAAGCAGTACAATTTTAAAACAAAAATTTTACTAGAGACAAGGAATACTAAGTAACAATAAAAGGGTCACTTCATCAAGAAGAGATTACAATTATGAGCACATATACACCTAACATCATAGCTCCAGAATACATAAAACAAAAGTTGACAGTAATAGTTGGAAATTACTTTCAATAATGGATACACCGGGATCCCTGGGTGGTGCAGCGGTATAGCGCCTGCCTTTGGCCCAGGGCGCGATCCTGGAGACCCGGGATCGAATCCCACGTCGGGCTCCCGGTGCATGGAGCCTGCTTCTCCCTCTGCCTATGTCTCTGCCTCTGTGTGTGTGTGTGTGTGTGTGTGTGTGTGTGTGTGTGACTATCATAAATAAAAAAATAAAAATTAAAGAAAAATAATGGATACACCTAGACAAAAGATTCTCAAGGAACTAGAAGACTTGATCAACACTATAAACCCACAGACATCTGTAGGGCACTCCACCAAACAGCAGAATACCCAGTCTTCTCAAGTGCACACAGAACATTCTCCATGATAGGCCATGCACTAAGCCGTAAAACAAGTCTCAAAAAATTTCAGAGGATTGAAGCCATACAAATTATGTCTTCTGACTACAAGAGAATGTAATTAGAAGTCAATAACAAGGGAAAATTTGGGAAATTCCCAAATAAGAAAGGATGTTTAAAATATATATTAAAGTACTTTTTGATTTTAATTTCTGAGAGTTTAAAGTGACAGCTTTAGAGTATAAATAAAGAGATGTTTCTGTTGAAATCAATATAAAAAAAAAAGTTACTGGCCTTAATTTCTCTTTCTCCCTGGTGCTGAGTCTTCCTTGAAAGAAAGTATATTGTAATCATCACCATCATTTTATTCCTCCACTCCATTACATGTAATCCCTGATTCTTACATTAAAACTAGTTTTGTAAATAAATTTTTCTAATTGTGCTCAGTTGATACAAACTTATCATGTCAACTGAAAACTCAAAACTTATTCTAAATAGCAACTCCCTAAATTAAACTGTTAGTCAAAAGCTAAATGTTTTAGAGGGAAATTTGGCTCTGCAGATTTTGGATTTACCAATCTCCATAATCATGTAATCTAACTCCCTATAATAAATATATAATATATATTCCCCAAAAAAAGCTAAGTGTTTTCACTACTCTCACAAGAGATACTCCTTCTACTAGAAGATTCTGATTATTTTAACTTACTAATTATTTATTATGTACATCTTCTCCTAAACACTGTGGCGATTATTCCAGTAAATGAGATTCAGATTTTGTTGTCAGCAACGTTGTAATCTGTTAAGCAGTTGGTCTTCAAAAGACAAGCATACAAATAACTTCAATTATATTCAAAATGTGATAAATGCAATCATTATGACGTGAAAGACTGTAGTTATTCAAAAAAGGAATTGTTACATCCAACTGGAATACTTAGGGAAAGCTTCTCATAAAGCAATGGTTTGCAACCTTGACTGCTCATTAATATCACGCTAGTATCCTTAAGAAACTTTGGTAACCAGACTTCATTCCAGACTAAATAAATCAGAATATCGTAGGCAAGTGGTCTGAGCATCAGGATACTTTAAATCTCCTTAGGTGATTCCAGTATACAGTCAAGTTTGAGAACTATTTCTGTAAAAGATGGCAGGTAAGGAAGGAGTTAAACAGAATTGAACAATGGGTAAGATTCCAGTTGAAAGGAAGAAGATATTGGAGAATCTGGAAGAATGTTCTCTAATTTATTTTCATTCTCCAAACCTGAGCTCGAGTATAACATCCTTTCAAAAGCTTTGAAAACCTTGAATCCACCAATGATAATAAAGGTAACAAAACCTGACACTTTTTATAGCCTGTTCTATAAGACAAGTACCATTCTGAGCACTTTAAATATATTTCAATATTCAATCCTCCCCGAAACACTAGAAGATAGAAAGTATTATTATTCCCATTTTACATGAGAGGAGAGTAGGACACTTGGCAAGGTTATGCAAGTAACAAGTGGCAGAGTTGGAATTCAAATATAAATAATGACTCCCAAGCCATGTTCTGAAACATGACCAACTAGAGTTAGATATTCCTTATCAAGACTCTCATGGAACCCATGCATGTTTCTCCTCCTCCTCCTGCTGCTCCTCCTCCCCCTGCTTCTTCTTCAGGAACCCATGCATATTACAGTCACACCATGAATCACATCATACTGTAAGTGTTTACTAGACTTTTCTCCTCCACTAACCATTTATTCACTCAATCATCCATTCAAATAAATGACTACTGAATAAGTGCTTGATACTAGATATACAAAGTCATATATGTTATACTTCACATGTCAAAAAATTTAATCTTAGGAGAAGTCACCAAACTATAGTTCACAGGCCAAATTCTGCTGGCCACCTATTTTTGTAGATACATGTTTATTGAACCACAGCCATGTTCATCGGTTTATGTACCATCTATAGCATCCTTCATGTTATAGCATCAGAGTGAAACGGCTGTGACAGCAATCATCTGGTGACAAAGTCTAAAATATTTACTATCTGTGTCTTTTAAAAAAAACATTTGCCAACCCCTGGTCTAGAGAATAAGACAAATAAGAAAATGACTACCCAATAAGGTACGTGCTATTGGTGATCAAGTTATTATGGGAACATAAAAAAGAGATATCTAGAGTAGGTTAGGGCATCAGCAAAAGTATTCCAGAAGATATTAAGCTATGATATTTGAGCTATTTTTGGAAGGGTGAGTAGAATTAACTAGACAAAGAAGAACAACAAGACATGTCAATAAGATTAGACTGTGAAGTTTAGCAATTATCCAGGGAGCTAAAATATTTGCAATAGAAACAAAGAGCTTATATATTTTTAAGAGCTATTAGTCCTACATAATTTTAGAAAATATCTTTGATTTCTCCATTTTCACTAGAATAACAAGTAATGCATACAGTTAGAACTCATTAAGTATTCGCTAACAGTATTTGCCAGTAAGTTCTAAGTAAGGGATATTTATTAAAAGGAGAGAAAATATTTGTCTTCTATTGGTCATTAAAATCACTAATGTGGAGAAAAACGAACCCTCCTGCAATATTGGTGGGAATGTGAATTAATGCAGCCACTGTGGAAAACAGTATGGAGTTCCCTCAAAAAATTAAAAATAGAACTTCCACGTGATCCAGGAATTCCACTACTGTATTTATCTAAAGAATACAAAAATACCAATTCCAAAAAATGCATGCACCCCTTATGTTTACTGAAGTATTATTTACAATAACCAAACTATGGAACTATGGAATCAGCCCCAGTGTCTATTGATTGATAAATGGATAAATAAGATGTAGTGTACATATACTGGGATATATATATATATATATATATATATATATATATATATATAAATTTGTATTTGAATATTATTCAGCCATAAAAAGGATGATATTTTACCATTTGCAACAGCATGGATGGATATAGAAATTATTATGCTAAGTGAAATAAGTCAAAGAAAGGCAAATACTATATGATTTCACTCATATGTGGAATTTAAAAAATAAAACAAGTGAAACAAAGAAATAAGAGAAAAAGCAAAAAACAGACTCTTAACTATAGAGAATAAGACTGATAGTTACCAGAGGGGAGGTAGGGGTGGGGGGATGGATGAAATAGGTGAAGGGGATTAAGAGGACACCTGTCAAGAGGAGCACTGAGTAATGTATGGAACTGTTAAATCACTATATTGCACATCTGAAACTCATATAATACTGTAGATGTAAAAAATATATATAAAGAATTCTAATTTTTTTCACCCATTACCCTAGAGTGAAAAAAAGCTACCACTTTTTTTATTATTTTCAATTGTATAGATGTATATTAACAATAGTTTTACAAATGTGAAATGGTTGCAATATACAGTACCTGGAAAATTCATAGGCAGCTCAAATGGTTGTAGAGACTCACAACCCTCAATGTGCTCACAAATTTCAGCTATGATCTTCTTAATTTTGAGACCAGTAATTTTAATCACTTCTCCTGTTGATAAACAGCATTCATTTCCAAACATTTCATAAATGGAACCTTAAAAAAAAAGAAAGAGTTAAAACAGCTTTTTAAAAGAGAAGTTAATAAGAAAGAACAAAGTAGGAGTCTGAAGCCTCATATAAAGTGTTTTTATTCAGTTCCTCTTCTAGCTACCTACTAAACAGAAATTTAATCAAACTTGGCAAAAGGTACAGCATGTACCAAGAAAAAAATTAGATTTTCACTCCATCCACTGGGCAAAGTATAAACAACCTTATTTTTGTTATTATTGTAAATTAGATTTATGGTTTCCTCAGCACCTTTAGCTCATCATTCCAAGGTCAGACTACAAACATGTCTTCCATGGCTGGGATTTATGATCTATTTTTGCTGGGTCACAGAATTAGGCCCATATGAGTCAACAATAATCTAAGTATGTATTGCAAACAAGGTTGTAATACAATCCAAGATCCAAAATCAGAGTCCATACACCAGGGCCTTATATTAAGAGCATCACATCTATTTATTAAACCTCTTTCTCTTCATCATCATAAATATAAGACTTTCTGTCCATTTTATCTCTTGATTTTTGACAAGTTGGAAACATCTCTTGGTATCTTTATGGCAATAGGGGGCAGACCAGCCCAGATAAACTGAAAATCTTCATTTTAGTTCAGAATTTCAATCTCTTTCCTAATAAACCTCTTATCATAGACACGAAAGCTAAGCTTCATCCCTTTATTTTCCTTATGTATCTCCTGATGGAAGAAGAGTGAGCAGTGAAATAACCAGAAAATGAGCAACAGTAAAGAAGAGAGGCCAAAACTCTGGATGCTCTACCCCCAAGTAAAAACGGAACAACCCCAAAACTACACTTCTAAGATATTATTACTTTACAACTGAACAGTAAATGAAAGGCTGATGTAAAAAAATAATTACAAAACTGGAGATTTAAACATATCCATTTTTCCCTACCTCAAATATGATATATATCCTCTTTACCACACTAAGATGTGAACAATAGAAATATGAGATTTCAGGTAAGTTTGCTTTCCGAATTCTTCTCTATTGAACCCCTTCCTCATAGACTCTTACCTGATACATAAAAGATTTTTGTAGCATTAATGGTTATATCATAAAAGTTATTAAGCCTGGCATCCAATCTAGCATTAAACAACTCCATGATTATATCAGAGTGTCAACAGGGAGCAGGGGCCACACTCAAATTAGAATAATTTAAGGAGATTTTAACAAAGGGGCAATTTACACAGAGGCACAGTCAGTTCTAGGTAGCACAAGAAAATAAGTATCCTGACCTCACCCCTCTCCCTCCGCTTGATCCTCTGCCAGGGTATCCTCCTTTGGCCAAATTCAGCCAGAAGCCAGAGGACGAGGGAGCTGCGGATGCCACCACAGAAGTCAGCCTCTAAGATGGAGAGTGGGAATGGAAGTCCAGCACACCATCCTTACTGCCCACTATTTAATGAGGACCATTTTTTGTAAATATGCTAGTATATCCACTCCTCCAGTTCTGGGTATGTACTTCCATAGCTCCCTTCTTTTCTAATACTATTCCCTCAACTCTATATGTGTTTATGTCTTTTATGAGCTCCCATACATAGTGCTGTCAGCTATCTCAAACCTTTTGTGGAACAACCGGGATATTAAAGACATAGTAATAAATCTGTAGTGCCATTTTCTTCCAATGAACTTAGAAGAGTTATTTTCTATGATCCTCATTTGGCAATTAATCATGTACTAACGTTTTATATCTTCAGTATTATTTCATCCTGTATTTAACTTTTTATGACTCTAGTTTTTATTACCCACAATTCAAACTTCATGAAAGAAAATACTGCATTATGTTATTGCATAACTACAACACATCAACTGTCCTTCCTCATTCAGTCAGCAAACTTTAATGGAAACCTACTATGTTTCAGGCATTGTTACTGGCAGTAGGTAACAGAGATAAAGTGCATAATCTCTTCCTCCCAAGGAGCCCTGTCTTGAAGCAAGCACATAAGTACGCATACACTACAATAGATTATAAAAAAGTTATAACCTAGGAAATACAGGGCATTGTAGGAGACTATGGGAAGTATTTAATTACAGGGTAAAGAGACTAGGGAAGGATTACTGGAGGAGACTACAGCTGAGCTGAGTTTTTTTTTTTTTAAGATTTATTTATTTATTTGAGAAAGAGAGAGAGCATGCGAGGTGGAGGTGGGTGCAGAAGGAGAGGGAGAGAAAATCTCAAGCAGACTCTGTACCCAGAGTGGAGCCCGCTGTGGGCTGGGTGCATGGGCGATCCCATGACCCTTAGATCACTACCTGAGCTGAAACCAAGAGTCAGATGCTTAACCGACTGCACCACCCAGGTACCCCTAGCTGAGCTTAGTTTTAAAGGAAGCAACACAAGATGTTGAGACAGGCAGAGGAAATAGTATTTGAAAAGGTACCAAGATGTGAAAGAGCCTGATACATCCTGGAAATTTCAAGTCGTTTGTTATACCTCGAATGTAAAGTAGGAATGGGATAAAAAAGGAGACTAGAAAAGGAAAGGAAGTCCAGATCACACTGCATCTTTACGAGATTACCAATAAATAAAAAGGTCAAAGTCTGATGCAACCTCAAAGTCAGAATCTAAATTTTCAGTCATCGTGATCCAGGAACTAATACCAATTTAACGAGAGGACGTATGGGTGCTTGCTATCCAAAGTGTGGTCTACTGTTTCACCTGGGAGCATGTTAGAATCTTGGCCAGACCCCAGATCTGCTGAATGAGAATCCACATTTTTAACAAAATCTCCAGACGACACATAAATACAGTAGCATTTGCGAAGCAGTGATCTGGGCCACAAATGTATAACTGAAAATGTCTTTGTCCTGAGACTGTTGCAAAACTACCCAGAAAGGGAAGGACATGCCATACAAAAGCATTTAGTGTCATTGAGGCGGAAGATGTTATAAGTAGGGATGGGGAAAAGGTAAGATTTTAAGTAGGGAAGTGACATGGTAAGCTATTTCTTTGTCACATGAAGTAGAATATTATTAGCTGAAGCCCATCAGGCTTAATTTCAACGCAATGAGAGCAACATACATCAAACTGACTGTCTTGGATTCCTGCCTTTCCCTCAAAGGTTCCATTGGAATTCAAAATTAAAAGATGAATGTATGTGAGATTACATGTCAGTTTACAGGAGTAGAAGTCAGAGGATTCTATGAAGAGATAATTCTGTGAGTTTTAGTCACCACATGAAAAGCTTTTGACTCTTAGGTCTCCTTCCAAGAATTCCTCCTTTTGAAAAAAAAAAAAAAGAAGAAGAAGTCACTTCTTTCAGCCATATAAGGAAAAGAACCTCATGCAAATACTAATCTTTTACATTTATCCTTAATTATTTGTGACTTTTTATTTTTTCTAAACCAAGAATGCTGTTAATTCATTTTTTAAAGGTTTTATTTATTTATTCATGAGAGACACAGAGAGAAGCAGAGACACAGGCAGAGGGAGAAGTAGGCTCCCTGCAGGGAGCCCATGTGGGACTCGATCCCAGGACCCTGGGATCACGCCCTGAGCCGAAGGCAGATGCTCAACCACTGAGCCTCCCAGGCGCCCCAATGCTGTTAATTCATTTTTAATGAACAAAGTGGTCACTGACTCAAACACTAGGTCCATGAAAGGTGACAAGAACATACAGTAAATCTCAAATCCTTGAAACTTGAAGGGTTTCCTTCGCTATCACCAACATAATGTCTCCTACAATATATTTTTTCCTCAGTGAAAATATAAAATGGTTAATTTTTAAAATAGCCAACTTTCATGATCTCAGAATAAGCAAATATAACATATGTAATTGCCTTTTAAAAATTTGCTGAGATATGCCCGAACACCATGTTTATGTATAATACAGATGTAGATTTTAATATCGTTTTCATTTCATTTTAACCATGACATGTATTTTGAATATGCAAATCTCGAATCTATTAAATCTTTATAGACCGATTCTTTCCAAGTCAGAGCATATGTATTCGGGATAATGCCAAACATCAGAGAAAGCTGGAACAAAGCAGCCTGTTTTCAGTGATCAAACATTGCCCCTGAAGGCTGTAATGAAAGAGCCATGTGCCTTTGAAATCACCTTTTCTGTAATGCTACTTTGCTCAATAAAAATGACACATTAATATCCTTTTATGAGCTCATCCCTTATTTGACAATCCATACGAGCAATGCTATGATCACATTGGAACAGTCAAAACAATTGATTTTCTTCCATTTCCTATAAAAAGTTAAAAAATTATGTTGTTTAGAGGCTGTTTTTCTCTTTACTCAAGATGTACCCATTCCCTCCATTCCCCCACTTCCTTCCCCTGCCCTACCAGGCCACTCACTTCCCCCCTTACCCCCACACCACTCAAAGTTCAGCCAATCCTAAAGATTCAGCTCATATCCATCATCTTCTTTGAAGTCTTTTTTTTTTAACTTTATTTATTTATTCATGAGAGACACAGAGAGAGAGAGAGAGAGAGAGAGGCAGAGACACAGGCAGAGGGAGAAGCAGGCTCCATGCAGGGAGCCCGATGTGGGACTCGATCCCCGGTCTCCAAGATCAGGCCCTGGGCTGAAAGAGGCACTAAACCGCTGAGCCACCCAGGCTGCCCTGAAGTCTTTCTTGATTCCTACACCTATGTGAGAATTAATTCTCCCCTCTGTTCTCTAAAGCAGTTTGCATGTATCTCCATAATAGCCCTTGTGTGATTATTAACACAGTCTGTTATCGGGATATCATTTTCTACCTATTAATATTATGTCTATTTTAAAATTTATCATGAATTTCTAGAGGTATCTCTTAACTATATTTATACCCATCCTCACATTACACACAACCAGCAATACAGTTTTTGCCACTTAGTAGATAGAGCCTTAGTGAATGTTGAATTCTATGTTGAATTATTATATGTTGAATATATGAAATATATAAAGTGTTGAATTTTTTATGTTGATATATGAACTATATGAATATATGAAATATTATATGTTGAATTAGTTTTACTGTAAAATGACAATAAATTATTGTGAATGTAGTAGAAGGCTTAGTCAACCAAAGCTTTTGCATGAGTTATGTTTTCATTTGGTATGTTTTTTTAAAAGATTTTTTATTTTTTTATTAAAGATTTTATTTTTTTATGAGAGACACAGAGAGAGAGAGGCAGAGACTCAGGCAAAAGGAGAAGCAGACACCAAGCAGGGAGCCTGAAGGGGGACTCGATCCCGGATCCCCAGGATCACACCCTGGGCTGCAGGCAGCGCTAAACCACTGCACCATCGGAGCTGCCCTCATTTGGTATGTTTAATAGCAAATGTACAAGCATATACAAGATTAGCTAGACAGGGCATATTAGAATGGGTAATTCTATAATCTGAATCCCTTACTTGTTGAGTTTCCCACTTTACCATTAAGTTTACCATTTTTATATTGCCGAGCTTAAGGGTAGCACTCTTGAGATAATCTGAGCTAGGTGTAGAAGAGCTAAGAAATCACATGTACAAATTTGATTGATATTGTATGATAATGTATGTAGAGCCATGTCAGGTTGGGATTGCCAGTGAAGATGTGTCTTTGCTCCTCATACACAGGTGTGATTACTCTTTCTTTGCTTTAGGATTGTGTAAACTACCAAGACGCATTCCCACAAAGGAAACAGGTAAGTGTGAAATAATCTTACTAGCAATGCTGTCCCTAGACTTGGTGCTTGATAAGGCATTCAGAGACCATTAGGTGATAAGTTCAATTTTCCAAATGAATCTCTAGGTAGTTTACCATAGGCATTAAAACTTGAAGTGACCTATGGCTGTAAGAGACATTTTCATGCCTTGTATTCCATAAAAAGACTGTCTCTATCCCCTGCAGAGCAAAGTTATTCCCACTATATGAAGAATATGTCTAAAAATAGATGAGCATGATAGTAGAATAGCAGTGTGGAAATAAATAGGCATGAAAAAACAAACATAATTTTACTAGGGTTGGATCCTACCAGTTTACATTGCATATGCCACAGAGAAATCTGAACGTTGACAGGAAATGATATTGCAAGGTCATACAAATTCTCTTAAGCCATTGCCAAAATATCAATATAAAGAGGGCAAAACATGGGCATCAGGTAATAAGGAAAATGATAGCCACACTAAGAAAAATTAAGGTGTACTCCCTCTCACCTATAAAAATATAGGGTTCTTCTTATGAAGAGGGAATTTAAGTGCTATGCAGGAAGTCAAGCTTAAAAGCAGGAATACGCTAGTAAATGTTGGTGAGTCTTAAAAAGAATAAACATGGAGGGATGCCTGGGTGGTGCAGTGGTCAAGCATCCAACTCTTGGTTTTGGCTAAGGTCATGATCTTAGGGTTGTGAGATCAAGTCCTGCATCGGGGTCCACACTCAGTGTGTGTGTTGGGGGAAGAGTTTGCTTGAGATTCTCTCTCTTCCTCTCCCTCTGCCACTGCTCCATTTGTGCTCTCTCTCTCTCTCTCTCTAAAAGTAAATAAATAAATCTTTTTAAAAAAATAAGTATATACATGGAAAAGCAATGAAAACCACAATAGGTTGGAAAGGCTGAAACCTGAGAGCCAATATAGCAGATTAAAATAATAGTGAGGCCAGAAACCAGAAAATGTCCATTTTTCAACCACTCTGTGTGAGTGTGTGTGGCATTTAAATGAACACTAAATAAGTTTTAGTGGCTGAGGAACAAAAATGCATAGTTTCCTATGCTAGCGAAAAACTTGATGCTTGTTTAATGGCAGAGCAATTTAAGAGATTCAATAAAACTGTAATGAGAGTTTGCAAGTTGGGTATTAGGATAGAAGTCATCATTGTGACTCTAACAATTATCAGAGCAAAGGGATTTGGGATGTGTATATATGAAATGAATATCCCTCCTACACATCGATGAAATATTTCCCTATGATGATGAAACAAATCAGTGATTCTACATCTCCTGACACTGCTATTGACCAATTATCCCCACATTTTACCCATTTTTAACCCTCAAAATGATATCATAAATAGTATTGTAATTTTTTTTACATAAACAATGTTGCATTGAGAACTGGCTTATAATTTACGAAGAAGTTGGTTTCAAGTATGTTGTATATATTTTAATTTAATTACCTTTGCTTTATATCCTAGATATTAAATATAGCTACGACAGACCTCTGTAGCCATTTAAAATAATAAACCTGTTCTCTTCATCTCATTTAATGAATATAAATATACTGATTGAATTGATTATACATGGGCTCCAATGCACTATAATGTGTTCATCAAATGCATAAAAATTAAGCTACAATGTATTATAAATTCTCCTTAAGTTCATTAGCATTGAGTACCTCATTAAGTATTCTGCTTATGAAATATGATTTAGATAATAAAGTTTTAGAAACTTTTTAAAGAATTTTGAAGTCATTTTATGTCAACAGAATTAAATAGTAAAGAATATGCTTGTATTTTGTATGTCTTTCATTTTTTAATATCATTTTTACAATAATTCATTTATATTGCATTTTATTAAAGTACCAGTCCATAATGGATTGGGAAAACAAAAGAAATTGGACCTTCACCAAGATAGTTTGTCCTAAACCATTGAGTACATATGTAAGACCATAGTCAGTGCAAGGAGCCAGGATGTAGACCTAGGAAGTTAGAAAGTTAGGATGAAATTTGAACACACTGGAAAAAGAAAGTTATAAACTAATCCACTAAGTCTTATGCAGTATTATTAACTCATCTATCTCAATGTCACCAGCAGCCTGAATGCCCTGACTAAAAAACACAGGAATTTTAATCAACTTGACAGTAATTGTCCTAATTGAAAATTATTACATTGGCATTCTAATTTGTACATTATAATCTTTTATTTTATGAGGCAGTGCTTGAACCAAATTGACCCTGGATGCTTTGAGTTTTTGAACCTACAAAGCAAAGGTCCAAAGCCGTGAGCAGGTGAAGTGCCCTAGGAGATGAATGCCAAGAGTTCTATCTAACTAGAGTGCCAAGTATTCTGCATGAGAGAGATGGCAGATATCTAGACTATATTCTAGATATAGAATTTTCCCTTCTGAGCATTAATCACCCATGGCACATTTCCAGCTGTATCCACGTGAGGTCTAATAACCCTCCTCAACATGAAGTTCCAGGTGACTGTGCATTAGTTGAAGATGGCATGCCAGGTATGAATCACTTCCAGCCCAGTCCCACACTATGACTTAACTTGTTTTAAGCCTCCTTGGTTGATATTTATTTATTTATTTATTTATTTATTTATTTATTTAATATTTCTAAAGATTTTTAATCCTCAGATCAAGATAATTTGCTGCAAAGGCTTAGTTATAAAGAAGAATACAGACTCCCTGAACCCATCTTTTTTTTTTCCCCCGAGAGCATCTGTCTGAATTGAGGCATAAAACCCTTAACTTGATAACAATCACAACTTCGTGTAGCTGGATGACAGCCATAGGATGAGTTTCAGTTTCATTTGCATCCCTAAGCACAGTGCAGCTAGTTCTAGTGATCTCTTGCCTCACTGAGTTTCACTGTCAGACAGGAGCTTTCATGCCATCTTATCCTCTTGACGTTATTACAATGACTAAGTCTGTAGAGTATCTCTACCAAGTAGTTGTCCGGACCATATCTGAACACTTTCACTGATTGAATTCCAATTATTTCAAGGTAAACTACTCTACTTTTGAGCAATTCTCACTGTTATAAACCTCTGCATGTTAGTAAGTTCAATATGCAGTCCTGGAGGATATGCACATTAGAACTATTTTTAGCCACTGGAATAATACAGTAAACAATTCCTTTTTTTCCCCTTATGTTTTATTTACTTAAGTAATCTCTACACCCAACATGGGCTCAAACTCACAACTCTGAGATCAAGAGTCACATGCTCTTCCAACAGAGCCAGGCAGGTACCCCACCCCCCAACTTAATTTTCTACATCAAGTCTTAAACAGTCTTAAAATGTTTCAAAACACCTGTCACAGTTGTCCTTTCTAACAAAGCAATCTGTCAAACAACTGACATACGTTCTGGGCCACTCCTTGCAGCATAGGTTTTCCCCATGATAAAACTACTTATAGCTCAACTTACATGGAGGTAAGTGGCATCCTCAGAGTTGTGTGACATGGGAACATGACTCTCAAAAAGTGTTCCCTTGAGTGTTCCAGGGGAAAGTCAATAGAGCCTATTTAGGATGAAACTTGCCATGAAACTAAAAATCTTTGTAGGAACAATAAGGCAGCCATTTCACACTAGTAACATTTGACTTTGCCAACCAGTGATTTCTATAAAAGCAAAAGTAAAAATGTTCTAAAGCTGAGTAGTAAACTTAAGGAAATAATACCTCATCAGTAACTGGATTCTTCTCGGCATTTCTTCCACCATGAAAAAGCCAAGACATGAAGTTTATTTCCCCAGTCAAGGAAAGAGATTTAGTCATTATTTAGTTCTGAGATCCAAAGACTATTGCAGTATTGGGGAGATCATAGTCCTGAAAAGACAGATTTTCTTGGATGGGGACAATGGTTTGTTGTTGTTTTTTCTGTATTTCACAACTGCCAAAATCCTTTTATGTGAATATAAGAATCAAATAATGGGAGATGATCATATAGTAGATTGTAGACAAGGAAGACTCACCACATGACATAAAGGAATGGCCGGTCTGGTTGCAAAAAAATAGGATTTTTTTTTAAATTGCAAAGATGAAAAAAATCCAATGTCCTATTTTTTATTTCCAAAATGTACACTTTGTGCCATACCAGGAAAAAAATTAGTTTTGTAAGTCAAATCTTTAGATTTATAAGAGCTGTTTCTTACTGAGAGAAGTAAAAGCCAGGTCCTAAAGAAGAAAGTCACAGAATTTATGCTTCAAAGTATAGAATAGAAGAATTTCAAGCTATCTTTTGGGAGGCCAGCTGGGAAGGGGAGAGTGAGTTCAATGGAGAGTCATCTTGGAGAATATCAGTTGGGGAGATGTACAGAGACTGCCTAAATAGTCTACACAACATCCTCCATGATCAACTCCAGAAATCTGTGACTGAAGTCTGGGACATTCGGCCATTCCTATAAACACTACATTAACATGAAAAAAATAAGCTCAGTTTCTCAACTTCTCACTTCTAAGAGCCTCCTTCAATAGCTGCCTGAATGTCCAGCAAAAATGAAGTCTATCCATTTATATCAGAGGTCTTTTTTTTTAAGATTTTATTTATTTATTCATGAAAGACACTGAGAGAGAGGCAGAGACACAGGCAGAGGGAGAAGCAGGCTCCATGCAGGGAGCCTGATGTGGGACTCGATCCCAGGACTCCAGGATCACACCCTGGGCCAAAGGCAGGCGCTCAACCACTGAGCCACCCAGGCGTCCCTATATCAGAGGTCTTTACGTCCACCTTCAGGTTTGACAACTTACTAGAAGGACTCATGGAATTCAGCAAAGCTGTTGTACTTACAGCTAAAGTTTATTAGAGACCAATGATACGGATTAAGATCAGCAAAGGAAAAAAGCACAGAGGGCAGAGTCCAGGAGACAAGTTTCCAGTTGTCTCCTCCCAATGGAATCACATGAACAAAATTTAATTCTACTAGTGGATGGCAGCATATACAAATTATTGCCAGCGAAGGAAGTTCATGTGAGCCTCAGTGTCCAGGGATTTTATTAGAGGTCAATCAAATAGGCATGGAGTCTCCATGTGACTGACCCTAACTGCTCAATGTTCAGGACTCCCCTCAGAGGTCAAAGTAATAGGGCATGGCTCAGGACCCCAGCAAAACAGTGACTGGCGTTTACCCTAAGTCACATCATTAACATAAGCTATCTATAATAGCCCAAGTTCCTAAGTATAAACTCTTATCAGGCAGGATATTCCAAAGGAGCCAAAGGCCAACCCTTCCTTTCTTTAGATTGTGCAGAGTTTGAACATCTGAAGACTGCAGAGTTAACCCTTTACTATACACCATTATGTCAAGACTCTGTTAAAGCTTGTCAGAAAAAAAGTTGTCCAAGGGGCACCTGGGTGGCTCAGTCGGTTAAGGTCTGCCTTTGGCTCAGGTCACAATCCCAGGGTTCCAGGATTGAGCCCCACATCAGGCTCCCTGCTCCATGGGGGGTGGGGGCTGCTTCTCCTTCTCCCTCTGCCTGCCTCTCCCCTTGCTTGTGTGCTCTCTCTCTCTCTGTCAAATAAATAAATAAAATCTTAAAAGAAGAGAAATAAAAAATTTGTCCAAGACTTGTAAAGAGCAAAAAAGAATAATAGTTGTCCTTTTAGTGGAGAGCTGAATATCATCTAGTAGACCTTTTAGAAATGGTCTGAGTCTATAGAGATATGCAGATTTGAATGACATTTAATTGACTTAGAGAAAATTGACAGAAATTTAAGTGATATTTAGCTATCATAATGAGTGATTATTTTCCATTGAAATAAAAATAAATTTTTCCACCATACATAAAATTGACCTATGCCTTATAGAAAAGATAGCCCTAAACACTACATATTTAAGGATGATAATCAGGTCTGAATATTGGAAAATTCATTTCAGTATTTCTGATTGTATTTTTGCACATGTGGTTCTCTCATTTAGTGATTTTAATAAAATCTTTCATGTGTTCATCTTATGTTTATATGGGAGTGATGCTTTTATCTTTGTGAAAAATTTGTACCGCATCAATCTCGCATTAGTTGCACAGTGTTTGCATTCTCTTTTTAATATGTCTAGTCATTTGTAACAGAGAGTGGGATCCTGGATTCCCAGAAGTGCATTGATAATCAGATATGGAGAGTATTCAATGTCTCTATTTGGTGGAAATGCAGTGTTGAAACTCATGCCACTTATATTTGTAAAGTGGTGTATATGACTTACACTGCAGATTTCTTCTCTTCTCTTCTCTTTCTTTCTTTCTTTCTTTCTTTCTTTCTTTCTTTCTTTTTGTTTGCCCTGCTTTCCCTTCCCCTGTTTTCTGATTTACTGAAGAATTAAAAAAAATAACTGATAGGTGAAGAGAGAAGATTAAAGATCTATATTGTCTTCAAAATATATTAAACTTATTCAAGTCCTTCTGTAAAGTACAATATGCATTATAAAGTCCCTACTCAAAATGTCTATAGTTTTATTCAATGAGTAAAAATTTTATTTTTTTAAGTTTTTATTTTAATTCCAGTTAATTAACATGCAGTGTTGTATTCATTTCATATGTACAATATAGTAGTTCAACACTTCCATCCATATATTACCCTGGCTCATCACAATAAGTGCCCTCCTTAATCCCCATCACCCATTTGACTTACACCCCACCCCCACCTGACTCTCCTCCCCTCTGATAGCCATCAGTTTGTTCTGAATAATTAAGAGCCTGTTTCTTGATTTGTCTCTCTCTCTTTCTCTATTTTCCCCCTTTGCTTTTTTGTAAAATTTTAAAAATAAACACTGATTAACATCATTATATAGTTATGTGACTTAATATAATTTATTTTTGGAGATCAAGTTATTTTTCTTTTGTCATTAAAATAAATCTGCAACAGATAAAATTTCAGTATCATTTTTTAAGAATGGCATTTTTTACGGAGTGTTACATGCAACTGATGAATTGTTGAAAACTATAGCTGAAGTTGATATACTATATGTTGGCTAATTGAATTCAATTAAAAAAAAGAATGATGTTTTTAAATTTTATGTTCAAAAGAGTCAGACTGAGAAATTATAAAACGCAATAGAATTCTAAAGTCTATTCTAAATATTAAATCACTATGTTAAAGAGTTCACTGTCCTCATAATTTTATAAAGTATTGAGAACAATGAGGAAAGTTTCATACTTAATTGAGCTAACAGGCATAGTATTGAAGAATTTCCAGTATTCAATCTTATTAATTAGTAACTATCATCCACTGAGATCCCGTACAATTCAGAGAACAATACCAAAAAATAAGATACAAAGAGCCAACCAACTAACTAAATAGACAAAAACAAAAGATTCATTTTCTTTGAGAAGTTTACTTTCTAGGTAACTAGAAATTGAAGGCACATACAAATGGTAAAGAAGGAAAACAAGTAAGCTAGTAGACACTAGTGCTAGGCATGAAGAATTGTGGCTAAGCCTCCAAAATTTTTTTGATATTTAATAGAACAGATATTAGGTAAGAAAAAAATGAGTTTCTGTGCTATAAAAAAGGAAATGTGACTACGCTCTTTCTGAAGACTATTCCTTTCTTCTGGATGGAAATAAAAACATGAAGAGCTCCTGTTATTATATAAACCATTATTGTTGAAAAAACTCTGAGGCAACCACTGACTTCCATTCAGCTCAGCTTAGCCGAATGATTTCTCTGTAATATTAATTGATTATGTTTGAGCCAAAAATCTTTCTCTACACTGAGAAACAAGATAATGAATGGTTGTGAACCCACCCCAAGAAGCTCAATTCAGCTGCTGACACTAACTGCAAAACAGCTGCTTAAACAAACAAACAATATGTATACTTCTCTCTCAAATAGTAATTCAGTGTTAACTTATCAGGATTCACATTTACAGTCTTTATTGGTTCCAGCTTTTCTGTATGTTGCTGTTCTTACCTCTTCAACATGAGACTTCCCTCATAGGTTCTAAGTTGGCTGCTCCTGCTCCTACTACCATGTCTAAATTTCAATTAGTGAGAAAGAAAAACGAGAAAGAGAGATGGCTTGCAATAGACATTTCCTTTGTTTTAGTGGCTTGCAATAGAAATTCTACACATTGAATACTTTCACAACCCACTGTCCAAAACTAATCAAATGGCCAAAAATAAACTTCAGAAGACATGTGCAATGTCCTTTAAATGGACAATTGTGTTCAGAGCCAAGACCTTTGTTACTACAAACAAAGGAGAGACTAGATATAGTTAGGGGGACAGTTAACAGACTCTCATCCAAAAGGTGAGGGAAAGGTACTTATATTTCATGATTTAAATTAAGCTGCACTGTGCCTGTAAATCTTACATTTCAGGGGTGGAAGGACGTATATTTTTCTTTGAAACACCAAAGCCAGGAAGTCTGTTGCAGAGGTAAGAGTGCAGATTGAGATTTCAGGGCTGATCTTGATCTCTGCTGAAGAGATACAGCTATCAAACCTACACACATACAGACACCAATGCATACATAAAATTCCTCTCTCCATTCATTCCTAGGCATTTAACTAGGTAAATATCACAGATAAGAATGCCTCTCTAGAGTCAGATTCAAATCCAGGATCTACATTTAATAGATGTATGATCTCAGGCAATATCTTCATCTGTAAAATGGAGATAGTACCTCAATTTCCTATCTTTAATATGAGAATTGCAATATTACTTTAAATAGTTACTCTGAGGATCAAATAAGATAATTTTTAAAGGCATATGGATCAGGCACCTGGCATCTATATAGGGATAAACAAATATTAGCCATCATGGATATCATTATTATTATTCCATGTGATGTTAAAATCAAACAAATCAGTATAATGTTATATTATTATAAGCTGGTGTGATTTTCTTGACCAAGATAAAAGTATGCTCTTATGGATGAGGGTAGGATTTTCCCTGAATAAAAGATTGATACTTCTTTGTCAGTCATTCTAAGAAATAGAAGATTGTGGAAGAAAAGATAGAAATTTTGAGAATTGAGAATGGCAATGAACTTTATTTCCAACTGTACCAATAAAACTTAGTATGCCACAGATGGGTTATGAGGGTACCAACACACTAAACTCCTTATTCCTTGAAGTGACCAACTGAGGTGGGTCTGGGATGACTAATGACTTTGGCTGGTAACCTCTGGCTGTAAGTCGCCTTATCTATTTACCCACGTGCCAAATAAATATTCCTATTATGTATACATGTCTGACATAATTTAAAGAGTTGGGAGGAATGGTCACTCCTAATGGAAAAGATAAGTGCTTTCTTTTTATGGAAGTTGGCTGAGAAGTAACTATTACAGCTCAAACATTCAAAAAAGCACCCTGAAAGGCACTTTATTTGTATATTTATCAAATTATTCATTTTTTAATCTATTCAAAAACCTAACTGAATACATGCTATATGCCAGACAAAATAATTACGGTAAATGCTACTAATATAAAGATGAGTAAATGACATGTGGACTCAATCTTCATGAAATTTTTAATATACTAGAATGTAAGATATTAATAAAAACATCATACAAATACATGATTATAAAATAATAACTACTATGAAAGAAAAATTCATAATACTAGGATATAGGGCCTGGGCTTCTGGGCTCCATGAATAGTACATATGTATTATATTTATTTATTAAACCATTCAACAAATATTTATTGAGTGTCAGGCATACTAATCTCAAGGTTACAGTAAAGGTTTATTAAAAGATTTTAGCTGGGACTTCTATTTCTGGGAAAATGAAGCAGTCATAAATTTTCCTAACCTCATATATCCCAGTCTAGAAGGTAAAGAAGCTGGCAACCTAAGAATGCCAATGGGTACAGACAAAAATAAAGCAAAACAAAACCTCAATAAATCTTGTTCTCTCTAGCTAGATAATCAGGAGAGGAACAGCCCAGTAAGAAAGAAAACTTTTTGATGATTACCATTACACCACAGAAAATAATTTGGTTCCAGGAAAGGATGAGTGGAGACCTTAGAATCCCACCCTTAATGAGTATAATTAGATACCCACCCATTGCTGGGATGGTATCAAAAAAGGCAGAGTTGAGACAGGACTTACATCTTTGTAAGTTAGTAATAATCCCCCACCTCCTGTAAGGGAAACTTTGTAGAGAGAGTCTGGACTTTCTCAGTCCAGGAGTACTGAGGCGCCTTACCCCCTCACCACTTGGGTGATGTCACAAGACGTCTACTGAAAAATCAGGACTTTCACTACTGTGTAATGAAAGAGGCACTTCCCTAGCATAAAGTCATATGAGTAATAGTGATGAGTCACTACCATCCCTCCCATCAAGAGCGGTGTCAATGAAGCCCTACTGAGGAGCCAGTACTTCCACTCTGAGCAGCAGTAATGAAGACCCCTTCCTCTTCATGTGTCAGTAGAGGACAAAGGGGGAGCCTGAACTTGTAAGCCCATCTGATAATAATGAAGCAGTGCACCCCATCCACTGCTGGAGAAACAAAAATTAGTAACTAAATGGAGAACTAGAGATATAATGATAGATTTGAGTCTTGATATAGCAATAGTTATATAATGTAAATAGTCTAAATATATCAATAAAAAGAGGTTGACACAGTAGATTTAGAACATGACTTGATTATATGCTACCTACAAGAGATTCACTTCAAACGTAACAATATAGGCAGGTTTAAAGAAAACAGGATGAGAAAAGATAGATCATGCAAACATTTATCAAAGAAAAGCAGAAGTAGCTATATTAACAAAAGTTATGGTAAACTTCAGAGCAAAAAACAATTACTAGGAATAGAAAAAGACATTAGATAATAATAAAAGGATCAATCTAACAGGAAGACACAGCAATCCTAAATGTGTATAAACCAAATAACAGAGTTGTAAATACGTAAAGCAAAAACAAATATAACTGAAAGCAGAAATAGACAAACCCACATTTATAACTTGGAGACTTCAACATCCGTCTCTCAATAGTTGATCAACATATTAGATTATCAGAAGGATAGAGAAGAACAACAATACCATCAAACAGGATTTAATCTACATTTACAAAAACACTATACCTAACAACAGCAAATACATATTGTTTTCATGATTTTCTTTGTTTAAGATTTATTTATTTATTTGAAAGAGACAGAGAGTGGAAGAGAGGGAGAGGAGAATCCTCAAGCAGACTCCTCACTGAGCATGGAGCCTGATGCAGGGCTTGATCCCAGGATCCTGAGATCATGACCTGAGCCAAAATCAAGAATCAGATGCCAAACCTACTAAGTCACTGAGATACCCTTACACATGGTTTTCAAGTGCTCGCCAGGACATATACAGAGATATTCTGTGCCATAAATCAAATCCCAACAAAGTTAAAGAATTAAATCATAGTATTCTCCAACCACAATGAATTAAAAATCAGTAACAGGAAATTCTCCAAGCATTTGAAAACTGAATTCCATACCTCCAAATAAACTGTAGACCAAAAAATTTTTTTCAAGAGAAGTTTTTTTAACTTTATATATATTAAATTTTGAAAATTATATGTTTTCATTCAGAATTATTCAGTTCTGAATGAAAATGTAAAATTCAACATATCAAAGTTTGTGGAATTCAGATAAGGAAGTGCTGAGTGGGAAATATATATAGTGCCAAATGCTTATATATTAAAAAGGGAAGGGGCACCTGGCTGACTGAGTCAGAAGAGCATGAGACTCTTGATCTCAGGGTTGTGCATTCAAGCCACATGTTGGATAGAGAGATACTAAAAAATAAACAGACTTTAAATAAACGAAAGAAGAAATAAAATAAATAAAAATTAAAAAGGGCAACAAGTCTTAAATCAATAATATAAGCTCTTGGGGATCCCTGGGTGGCGCAGCAGTTTGGCACCTGCCTTTGGCCCAGGGCGCGATCCTGGAGACCCGGGATCGAGTCCCACATCAGGCTCCCGGTGCATGGAGCCTGCTTCTCCCTCTGCCTATGTCTCTGCCTCTCTCTCTCTCTCTCTCTCTCTGTGACTATCATAAAAAAAAAAATAATAATATAAGCTCTTGAAGAACGTGGAACAAAAACAATTTAAAAAAATCAAATCAACGATTCAAAGAGAAGATTATTTGAAAAAAGTCAATAAAATTGACAAGTCATTAGCAATTCTGAAAAAGAAGATACAAATTACCAATAAGAACACTAAAACAGAGGAGATAGCTACATACCCTCCATCAATGTGCAGAAATCCATTCCATTCCTATACACCAATAACAAAGCAGCAGAAAAAGAATTCAAGAAATTGATCCCACTTACAATTTCACCGAAAACAATAATATACCTACGAATAAACCTAACTAAAGATATAAAAGGCTTGTTGTACTCTGAAAACTATAGAACACTTCTGAAAGAAACTGAAGAGGACACAAAGAAATGGAAGAGCATTCCATATTCATGGATTGGAAGCACAAGCACTGTTAAAATGTTTATATTATCGAGAGAAATCTACATATTTAATGCAATCCCTATCAAAATATCACCAGCATTTTTCAGAGTCAGAACAAACAATCCTAAAATTTGAATGGAATCACAAAAGAACTCCTAATAGTCAAAGCAATTCTAAAAAAGAAAAACAAAACTGGAACCATCACGATTCCATATTTTAAGCTGTCTTACAAAGCCATAATCATCAAGACAGTATGGTACTGGCACTAAAACAGTCAAGCAGGTCAATAGAACAGAATAGAGATCCCAGAAATGGACCCACAACTGTATGGTCAACTCATCTTTGACAAAGCAGGAAATAACATCCAATGGAAAATAGGACAGTCTCTTCAATATATGGTGTTGGGAAAACTAGACAGTGACATGCAGAAGAATGAACCTGGACCACTTTCTTACACATTACACAAAAATAGACTCAAAATGGATGAAAGACCCAAATGTGAGACAAAAATCCATCAAAATCCTAGGGGAGAAAACAGGCAGCAATCTCTTTGACCTCAGCCATAGCACGTCTTACTAGGCACGTCATCAGAGGCAAGGGAAACAAAAGCAAAAATGAACTATTGGGGCTTCATCAAAATAAAAAGCTTCTGCACAATGAAGGAAAAGCTCAACAACACTAAAAGGAAGCCTGTGGAATGGGAGAAGATATTTGCAAACAACATATCTGATAAACGGTTAGTATCCAAAATCTATAAAGAACCTAAACGCATTACCCGAAAAACAAATAATCCAGTTAAGAAATGGGCAGAAGATGTGAACAGACTTTTTTCCAAAGAGACATCCAGATGGCCAACAGACACATGAAAAGATGCTCAATATCACTCATCATCAAGGAAATACAAATCAAAACCACAATGAGATCCCACCTCACACCTGTCAGAAGGGCTAAAATGAACAACTCAGGAAACAACAGATGTTGATGAGGATGTGGAGAGAGGGGAACCTTCTTACACTGTTGGTGGGAATGCAAACTGGGGCAGCCACCCTGGAAAACTGTGGAGGGTCCTCAAAAAGTTAAAAATAGAGCTACCTTGTGATCCAGCAATTGCACTATTGGGTATTTACTCAAAGGACACAAAAATACAGATTTGAAGGGGTACATGCTCCCCAATGTTTATAGCAGCATTATCAACAATGGCCAAACTGTGGAGAGAGCCCAAACGTCTACTGATGATAGCGATAAAGAAGATGTGGGATACACACTTACATACACACACGCACACACTTACATACACAGGAATATTACTCAGCCATCAAAAAGGATGAAATCTTGCCGTTTGCAACAACGTGGTTGGAGCTAGAGTGTATTAGGGTAAGTGAAATAAGTCAGTCAGAGGAAGACAAATCCCCTATGATTTCACTCATATGTGGACTTTAAGAACCAAAACATGTACATATGGGGGGGGGGAATAGAGGGGGAAATGAACCATAAGGAACTCTTGATGATAGAGAATAAACTGAGGGTTGATGGAGAGGAAGTAGGCGGGGGCGGGGGATGCTAGTTGATGGGGATTAAGGAGGGCACTTGCTGGGATGAGCATTGGGTGCTGTATGTAAGTGATGAACCACTGAATTCTGCTCCCGACACCAATACTGCCCTGTATGTCAACTAATTAGAATCTTAAAAAAAAAAGAAAAGAAAAGAAAAACAAAACCAGGAAACAATTTTTGAAATGAGAAAATCATAAAAATGCTTAACGGATTAATAGTTGAAAGGGCTTAAGGAGGGGATGGGGGAAGTGGGAAGAAACTAGGTGTGGCCACAAAAGGGCACCATGAGTGATGAGATGATAGAAAGGCTCTGTATATGGCACAGATCCATATCAACCCCCTCACGGCGGGAGTGTACAACCGTTGTACGAGATGTTACAACTGAGGGAAACGGTGAAGCACACCTGGGATCTCTGTCTCACTGCTTATGGCTGCAGGTGAATCCACCATGATCTCAAAACCAAGAATTTAACTCAAGTGTGTGTTTACCTGCCATCATCTCAAAGGAGTTCAACCGAGTATGTGTGTGTGTGTGTGTGTGTGTGTGTGTGTGTGTGTGTGTGTGTACCACGCAGGCCCTGCAGTGCACCTTTGCACATTAATGACAGAGAAAGCCTGAGTCAAACCCAGAAACACATCCAGACAAGGTGGAGGAGCAGAGGCAGCCTGAAGCAAATGTGGGGCCGCAGAACTGCAGGCGGCCTTGGGGAGCACGCCGAGCCCGGGGCGGGGGTCCCCTTGCACTGCAGAAGACCTAAGCCTCACGCACCTCTGGGTCCCCCTGAGGCGTTCAGGAGCTGCGACCAGCAGACTGTTCCACAGTGAACTTAAATTTTAAATTTACTTACTGTATTTTCTGTGCAAATAGCCACACACGGCTGGCTACTAGATGCTACAGAATTGTCTTTTTCTACTGAAAAATGGGGGAGAAGGGGGGCCGATGTCTTAAATGAGGGCCTAGATTTTGTCAGGGGGAAAGTGCTCCCGAGCTCTGCTAGCTCGGGCGCCCTTGCAGCACCTCGATTGCCCTCTCACGGGGGGGAAAGACACCTTCAAGTGCAATCCCAATCCCACAAGTGTGCAGCAGTCCCCACGCGATTGCGGCCCAAAGGATCTGGGCGGCTGCTTAGTGACAGTGAGGAAAGGACACCGTGGGAAGAGAACAGGTCGCTCTCCAGATTGCAGTGGACGTGTGCTAGGGATCATGGGACAGCAAGTTTCTTTTTAAGGCGGTGCGACCGCAATATAAGAAGTCGGTGGCGGGAGAAACCTGGACAGTGGTTTGGGACTGCGGGCCCCACGCGCCCAGGCCCTGGGCAGAGGTGCTTGCAGACCCCAGGGCTGGGCCGGGGAGACGTGACCAGGGCCACTGCACCAGAGCCTGGGCAGGAGGGCAGCTGAGCCTGCCAGGCCCTCCGCCGCCGGGCCGGGGAGGCAAATGGGCCACGGGAGCTGCAGGCTGCGAGGCTCCGTGGATGCTGACCTACTAACAACACGAAACCCCAGAGGGGACAAGGAGCTCAGTTCTTGATATGTCGTTTCTGTTGCCAGATGCTCATCCTCAAGCAAAGACCGTCCCCTCCAGTTCCTCTCAGACCACTCTTTGCCGAGAGGCTGCACAAAAATTAATTGGGAAAAATGTAAAAGGCCATACTCTTGCGCTATACTTTAGAAATTCTAAATCTGATCCTCCAGGGTGGAGCCCAGGAATATGCAATTTCTTTTTTTTAAGGTCCGTAGTAGATCCCAGCTTTGACTTTGGTTTGAGAAATACTGTTACACATCAGTTAATGAGGTAGGGAAATGAGGACTACCTAAGTCCCTAAGTCAGCCTGAGAAATCACACCAATTTGGGACTTAGGGAAGACTGGAAGAGCAAACACAAAACAAAAGCAACTCTAAGGGTAAATCCCCACTGAGAAGTAGAACAACAAAGCAGCTGGAGCATGTGTGAAGATGAATGTTTCATATTCCTGCCCATAGCAACTCTAGAGAAGAGATGGGGAACACGCTACCATCTGAAGTACAATAATCAGAAATATAATATATAATCAATAATCAGAAACATAAACCCAAGGCGACTAGTTAATACTCAACAGGGTGATCAGAAGCTCACATGCTTTAAACAACTACCGCAGGTCTCACCTACATTTATCTCCTATTAACACGGAAGTTTCTTCATTAGAATAGTGAATATTGGTAAGACCATGTCAGCGGTGAAATGAGTGATGTTGAAACTATGTTGATTAATTCTAACGGTGACACGGGCATGTCTGCCTTGCAAAGGGGCCTAAGAATCTAGTAAGTTCTACATAGGCCCTCTTTCACGGCCCTGATTCAGCGTCTGATTCAAAGCAGTTTTGACATTAATCGGAAAGGTAGCTGGATTCTACTTCTACTTTTTTTTTTTGCTGATGCCTTTAATGAACCATTCCTGCAAGGTGCTATCAGAGCTCCTAACAAGACGGACAACAGGGATGACATCACGCTGACACCCAGCTTGGATAATTGCTTTTTTTTTTTTTAAAGATTTTTATTTATTTATTCATGAGAGAGAGAGAGAGAGAGAGAAGCAGAGACACAGGCAGAGGGAGAAGCAGGCTCCCTGCAGGGACCCCGACGTGGGACTCGATCCCGGGACCCCAGGATCATGTCCCGGGCGGAAGGCAGGCCCCAAACCGCTGAGTCACCCAGGGATCCCTGGATAACCGTTTTTATGCCTGGCTGCAAAGATGTGTTTTACATTTGGCAAAATTTGAGCTAAGGGTGTCTTTTACTGCACGTAACCATGTGTTTCCAAGGGTCGAAGGCAAACCACATCTGTCAAAAATAACCTAATAATGGTGTGTGGCCAAAGCAATTCTGGTCAGTTTGCAACAGAAGTCATATTCTCCAGCAAGTTTGGCATGATTTTTTTTTTATTCTTACTACATAGCATGAAATTAATATTCATCAATGGGTTACTCTCATAAATAGGAGTTGCTGAATTTTAACTGAGCAGTGAGCCTATATTGTTGTTGTTGTTTTTTTTAATCATGGTGTTTTCTTAATAATTCTTTTTTTTTATTAAAAGGAATATACGTCAGAAAAGCAACCAGCACGAAGCCCAGCAGTAAGAATACTAGGCCACAGGTCACTTGCTAGATGAATCTATCAGTAGTTAGTTTCGCCGGCAGATTTTTAATTTTTTTTTTTTTTTTTTTTTTTTTTTATGATAGTCACAGAGAGAGAGAGAGAGAGGCAGAGACAAAGGCAGAGGGAGAAGCAGGCTCCATGCACCGGGAGCCCGACGTGGGATTCGATCCCGGGTCTCCAGGATCGCGCCCCGGGCCAAAGGCAGGCGCCAAACCGCTGCGCCACCCAGGGATCCCGCCGGCAGATTTTTAATGAGAATTTCCAAGTGACCGGCTTAGTCATCCAAGTAAGAAGAAAATGTCCCCTAGGACATTTTCTAGGGGGGGCCTAGGAGCAGAGGCGGAAACTCCCCCCGAGACCTCTCTCCTTGGGGTTACCTCGAGCGCTCATTCAAGCCGCGAAGCCCGCGCCTACAATCCTGATGCCACGTCCTCTGGAAGACACGTCGGCTTCAAGGTGAGCCCGTCCACAGGGAAACAGGAACTTGTCGTAGGTAGAGCATCTGAAGCTCAGGCGGCCCAAGGTGGGCTCCGCTGGCCGGGTGGCCGAGCTGTGGGTCCTGCCGCCCCAGAGCCACCGCGGGGTGGGGGGGGCGGGAACAGCTGGGGGGACATGGGGGACAGCCGGGGGGACATGGGGGACAGCTGGGGGGACATGGAGGACAGCCGGGGGGACACGGGGGACAGCTGGGGGACACGGGGACAGCTGGGGGGGCCAGGGCAGCATCGCCCCTCCGAGTGCCGCCGCAGCCCGTAGGGGGCAGACTTACTGGAAATGCAGAAGATTACTTTTTCTCATTAAAGTGGACTCATTATTGGGGGTGCCGCTTCTGCCTGCTGCCGCGGCTGGGCTTGCGGCGGGAGGGGGCGGGGGAGGGGGTTGGGGGGCGGGCGGGGGGGGCGGGGGTGCAGGAGGGGCTGGGGCCGGAGACCAGGGGCGGGGGGCGGCCGTGTGCACCCGGCAGCTGCTGGGCTCGCTGCCCCAGGAGGGGTGCGGGGGCGCAGGGTGCGGCGGGAGGGGCCGGGGCCGCGGGGTGCTCCGCCATCACCTGCCGCGGGTCCCCGAGCAGGGCTTCCAGGGTCTAGAAGCCGCGTCCGCAGATGCCGGGCCTGCGGCTCATAGGCCACCCCCCGCGGGACCCCCCGACCCCCGGACCCCCGACCCCCGGGCCACGGAGGCGCCCCTGCATCAGCCCGCCCCGCCGCTGCCCCGGCTCCACCCGGGTCTGATGCGGTCACTAGGGTCACAGGCGCCTTGTTCCCTGATGTTTCAAAGAGCGCAAGCCTCTAGCGGATGGGGCTACACGCGCACACACACGTACAAGTCCTCTCCAGTATCCTGCACCCCCACCTCGTGTTTTACTACGGTACACGGGGAGAGCATCTGGGGCCGGAGGGGGGCAGGGCGTGACCCAGGTCCCGGGATCGAGCCCCGTGTCGGGCTCCCTGCATGGAGCCTGCTTCTCCCTCTGCCTGGGCCTCTGCCTCTCTCTCTCTCTCTCTCTCTCTCTCTCTCTCTCTCTCTCTCTCATGAATAAATAAATAAAATCTTAAAAAAAAAAAAAAAGAGCGCCTGTAAATGTACCCGATGTGATTCAACTAACCTACAAAAGGGAATGGAAGGGAGGACGGGAAGGGTAAGAGCCGGCCTGCTTCTGACCTCGGTCAGGTTCAAATTTCCGCTATTGTCAAGATTCTATCAGTTCTTTTATCCTGCTAAATGGTAGCAGATTTTTTGACTTCTGAAATAAATGCACACACCATATTTAAATAGAAACATGTTTAGATTACTACGGTATCAATGTTCAAGGGCAGAGTGGTGTCTCCGACGACGCACAGTTAATTCAAAACTCACATGATTTGATTTCAGGAGTTCTGGAAAAAATTATTTAAATATGTTTCGAGCTTTTTCTGATGTCAATTGAGAAGTAAAAAAAAAAAAAAGGGTTCTTGAGTTTGTGGTTAGAATTCACACATTGTTTATGGGTCAGGTGTTCGTTCCCTAACCGACACAAATGCTGAATCACTAAAACCAACACTTCTAACCTAGAGTAAAACTCCCGAAACCTAATTACTGTTTATAACAATCAGAAAATTGGATACCCAGTTTCATCACACAGATTGGCAGAAAACTTAATCCATTTTCCAATAAGCTATTTTTCTTTAAAATAAAATCTTGCTAAATAATGGCTGTTCATTACCATTTAAAAAGCATTATTTCATGTAAAATAAATACATGAAATTTAAGTGAATTTCATCTCATTTAAGTAAATTTCATCTCATGGTTTTTGCTAAAATCTTAGTTTTAAAATGGTGCAGTGATTCCAAATATTTTTTAGGAGTAAAAATAGATGTCCCAATTAAAATGAAAAGTTTTAAAATTCAAGAATTTGGATGTTGCATCAAAGGCATTTCTAAATATAATTTTTCTGATTTTTTTTTACACATTACTTGAAGTTACCTTCTCTTCCATCCTCAATACTGCCTAGGGGTCATTGAGCAGTGTCTTACAAAATCTATCAGTCTCATACTTCTTTTTTTTAATTTATTTTTTATTGGTGTTCAATTTGCCAACATATAGCATAACACCCACTGCTCATCCCATCAGGTGTCCCCTCAGCGCCCGTCACCCAGTCACCCCCACCCCCCGCCCACCTCCCCTTCCACCACCCCTAGTTCATTTTCCAGAGTTAGGAGTCTCAGTATCAGTCTCATAATACACAGAAACAAACTACTGCACTTCAGCCAAAAATTTCTATATTCTTTTCCTTTTGCAAATCCCGTTCAGTGTGAAATAACTGACCCATAACTGGTACCTATTAAAATGAATTTGTGTAATTAATATCCCAAACCAAAATGTCCATTTCACAGATTTGAAAATCTAGCAGACATACAATTTTTACTTAGCTTCTTGCTCAGTCATTTCTTTATTCTTACAAAACAAAGTATATGAATAATCTATATTTATATGATTATATGCAAAACATATGCCAGCTTTCCATTTTTTTTAACTTTGTATTGCACAGTCCAGGTTGGTACTTCACAATAAATAGGTTAGAAGTGTTTAAGTGTGAGCACTCCACTACAGATGTGAATAATGTACTCCATTGTACAAAAATGTCCACGCTTTGGAACGTCTCCACTTAGTAAACACCACAAAACATTTTCTGGCAGTCATCTTGCTCTGCACCTTTTGTATATAATACAACTGAAATTACTCTTTTCTGAGCTGCTTTGCTTGTTGTTAATGTACCTATTTTAGGACTTTTTCCTAAAATATAGCCTGTTTGAGCTAAAGTTTAGGGGGGAAAAAGTATTCCATTCAAGCACACAAACAAAAAAGCATTGAACTTGTAAAATTCTTTTCATTTTTTAAACCTCAAAAATTTTTATTTTTTTAATGTAATGTTTAATTATTCTGAAAGGGGAACTTCTTATTGATTGGTAGTGTAGGGCCTGAAGGCATTCTAGGAGCCATATTATACAGTAACTGGAATGTCAGGTCTGAGATAACAAAATATGGTTCCAAAGTTTTTACAGAAAAAAATTCAACATCATTTTAAACACTATTATGCCCTAAAAGAATGTAACTACAAATGGAATTTTTGCATATTATCAAATGTAATTTCAATATATATTTTGATTTTGATTTTTAAAAGATTTTATTTATTTATTCATGAGAGACACAGAGAGAGAGAGGCAGAGACACAGGCAGAGGAAGAAGCAGGCTCCTTGCGGGGAGCCCCATGCAGGACTCGACCCAGAACCCCCAGATCACAACCTGAGTCCAAGGCAGACCCTCAACTGCTGAGCCACCCAGCTGCCCCTCAATATATATTTTTCAATTAACCTGAATATTTAAGTTTTCCGAATTCTGTTCTGGTAATAATTTTAGTTTCCAACCAGATGCCACTGACACAACAGAGCAAATTTATATTTATTTAATAAATCATTATCAATTTTATTTTTTTTTTTTCATTATCAATTTTAAATTTGAGATGTAACAAGCTTTACTTCATTTTAAAGCTCAGATATAAAAAGTTTTCAATTTTCAACATCTGTGAACCTAGGCTGTCCTGAATCTCAACAGCAGTTTCATACCTGTGAAGCTCAACAGAACATGTTACAAACATGCAGAAAAATTCTACTTCAGAAATGCAATCCCTGTCTTTAATACATATTTATAAATGTACTGGGGTGTCTCGGGGCCTCGGTTAGTTAAGCATCGGACTCTTGGTTTCGGCTCAGGTCATGGTCTCTGGGTCATGAGATCTAGCCCTGCATTGGGCTCCCAGTCAGTGGGTAATCCACTTGGAATTTTTTTACTGCCCCTCTTCCCCACCCCCTCACCATGCTTTCATATGTGCTCTCTCTCTAAAGTAAATCAATAAATTTTTTAAAAATATGTAAATAAATAAAAATATAAATAATTTTTTAATTTATTATTTATGATAGTCACAGAGAGAGAGAGAGGCAGAGACATAGGCAGAGGGAGAAGCAGGCTCCATGCACCGGGAGCCCGACGTAGGATTCGATCCCGGGTCTCCAGGATCACACCCTGGGCCAAAGGCAGGCACTAAACCGCTGCGCCACCCAGGGATCCCTAAAAATATAAATATATAAGTTCATGTAGATAAATACTGGTATCCTGTTTTCATTTAGCTAAAATTTGTTTCTAAAAATGTGGCAGGCCATATTTCATTAGATTTTTACATAATGTAATTCCTCTAAAGTTCACATGAACCAGTATCGATGTTGTGAATACATACGAAAAAGAGAAAAAGCGGTTTTTCTTATCTGACTATCTAAAGCCTATGAAATATGAATAAATGCAAGTTAAAGGCTACGCTATAATTTTCATATTTGCCCTGATTTTACTACTGTGTCCTTAGCTGAGTAAGCCTGAAGAAAATTAAGTTCAATTAGCCATAAAATAATTATGTTGACATTAAAACAGGTGTAATTTTTTGCCATATGAACTCTTGTATATGCATCAAATCCATAAAAGTCATGTTCATATAATGCACAATTCACTAAGTATCATTATTCAGGGTACTTATTCAACCATTTTTAGAGTAAATTATTTAATGTCATACTGCTCAAATTATAATCATGGCCATTAATCAGTAATAAGTTATTAAAAACATTGATGATCTATAATGATAGGATTCACTACAGAATTTCATAAAATCTTCAGGTGAGCAGAGCAAGAAAAATTTTACTCTAAGTTTTATCCTTGGGCCGGAGGTAGGTGATACGACAAACAGGTGACCTTGAAAATGGAAATAATAATAATAATATCACAAGATACCTCCAAGGATTAAGTATCTTTGTAACTATAATGAATTAAATAATTTAAATAGGATTACATGTGTACATGTATACATATGAACACTGAATTTGTGTACAGATGAGCATATATAAAGTTTCATTTATTTATATATGTTGTGCTAGATATATTTAAGTAGAGACAATCACATGCATAAAATATTGTTTATTATATGCTTACACACCCAAACCTATATACAAAGGGCATAGTACAGTTCCTGGCCCATAATAAGCCCTCAGTATATAGGGCTATAATTATAATTAATAACCTACTGTATACTATGTACCGAAAGCAAACATTTATCCCTGACATCTCTTAATCTAGGGCTCTATGTCATTTCTTTTCACCACCGAACTACCCTACTTGCTCCTGCTTCTCCTCCAACAAACAAGAAGGTTTGGGGGTCCTACGGGGGGTCGGGGGAGGAGGTTGTTGTTGTTGTTGTTGTTGTCATTTGACTTGACAGGTTCCTCCTCTGTCCGTACCTCCAATGTTGATGTTCATTGAGACCAACATATTTCTTTGGACCTGACGTATGGACTATAGGGTAATCCCTGAAATAACAAGTCTTCTTTCATCCATTTACAAATTTGTAATAATAAGCCTGACAAGTTTACTACTCCTCTTAAGACAGTTTTGGTGGCTCAATGTTCATTTGCATCTGAATCTTCTATCAAAGGCTTCAAACAAATTGGACTATAACTGATTCGTGCCTCCATCTCCAAAACTACTGCTGCTCTTGTAATAGCTCTTTAAATTAGTATTTTTTTAATCATCTACTACATTTACTTAATACAGAAACTTCAGGTTTGTTGTCACCTTCTCCCTCTTGCTCACTGCTTTTCATAAATTGTCACGTTCAGAAGATTCTACCCAAAAAGACCATGGATTCTGTTTCCTAGATCTATAGCTGCTTTTAACTTCTGGTGTTTGTCTCACATCTGGACAAACTAGCATGGATGTGAGAAGATTCTTTTGCCTTAAACATCTCAGAAATTCTTCAGCTTTTTCTGCAATTTTCAGATTATTTATAATGCGTATGTTCTACTTTTGTAATCAGAAAACACACTATAAAAATAACACCTTTTTATAGATCCCTATTGATTACAGAAAAATCCAATATCCTTATTACAGTTCAGAAGCCATTTGAAATATGTCCACAAATCACCTGATTATCTACTGTTCCTTGAGCTGTTCTTTTTTATATATATATAAATTTATTTTTTAATGGTGTTCAATTTGCCAACATATAGAATAACACCCAGTGCTCATTCCTATCAAGTGCCCCCCTCAGTGCCTGTCACCCAGTCACCCCCTCCCCCCGCCCACCTCCCTTTCCACCACCCTTATTTCGTTTCCCAGAGTTAGGAGTCTCTCATGTGCTATCTCCCTTTCTGATATTTCCCACTCATTTTTTTCCCTGAGCTGTTCTTGGACCATATTTTGAATGTTCAGACTTGTACACATTCTAAGCACTTTTCTCTGATTTTGAGAACTTCTTATTTATCTGATTATCTTCCATACAGGCTGCAGGCCCCAGCAAAAAATACCACAACCTCTTGTCAAGCTTTCTCTGACTTCTTGGGTAGTAAGCTCTGCTCTCCCCAGTGTTTTCAAAATAGTTCTTGTCTAGTAGAGCACCTTTTGCATTGCTTCATAAATACTGATTTTAAAAAATCAATATCCTTTTACTGACCTATGGCATTCTCAAGGACAAGAACCAGACTTTATTCATTTATAAAGGAAGAAAAGAAAGAAGAACACAGGAAGAAATGAAGGGAGATAAATACGTACTTTTAAGGAATAATTTCCATGATTTCAACACATTTTGGAAGGAGAAAGAATATAATATTTAATATACTCAAAACATGGTACTTAAAATTTTTACCTCCCAAAGGGGAAAAACATCTTCACAGTATTTTAGATTTGGTCTAAAAAACACTTTTGAGCATTATATTTATGGACTCAATGAAGCAAAACTATGCTCTGGCTTCTGCAAATGCGTGGTTTCATCAGCATTTTCCTTCTTGATAAACAGTGAAAAAAATGAGTGATGGTGTCTAAATTCATTGTAAAGAGGAGAATCCTAGCATTGTTTTAGTTGTTTTTTTTTTTTTTTTTTTTTTTTTTTTTGCTAATTTAGATCGGTATCTCCACGTTCCCAGTCCTTTCAAGAGTAAAACTTTTGCAATGTCCAAAAGGTCCTTATATGGTTCTCCACAATTTCCTCTCTGATATAATTTCTGATCACTCCCCCCTTCCTTCCAGTCTCACTGGTTTCTCACTTTTCCTGAAATACGTATCCTTGCCATAACATTTGGCTAAAAATGTTCCCTCAAATTGGAAAGCCATTCATCCAGATATCCGTTTGAATAACTCCTCACCTCTCTCAACTAGAGAGCCTTTGACCTGAGTTGTTCCCAGCATGCTTTGTAACTGTGAAGAAAGTGAGATGGTTCTTCTGTAACTTGAATTTAAGGCCTTAAAAAATTCTGGCTAACTCAACTAGATTTTAGATGTAAAGATAAGAGATAAAATTCTTCTAAAACTATGCAGTAAAGTGTTGGAATGATCAAACCCTCACATTCTGAAGAAAGGACTAGCTCTTTGACAGACTTCTAAGAGCTAACACCTAACTCCTTGGAATGCCTTGCTAGAAAACAGTATTTCTGTATATCTGGGTTCTTGGACTAGACCAGATAGTGTATGATAACAATGTGATTTTATGGTGAATGCCTGTTTTTATTCACATGAGTCCTGGATTGGACTGTATCACTTGACCTCTGGAGAGGCTGGAGACTCAGTCACTAAAAGTCTGTTACACAAATACTCCATGCCTGTGTTACAGCTCCAGTAAGAACCCAAGACACGAAGGCACAGATGAATTTCCCTAAATTACAAGTACTTTGCGTTGTGACATATTAGTGCTAAGAGAATTAAGCATACTCCATATTATCTCCACTAGGAGAGGACAACTGGTGCCCTACAAGCCTTTTCCTTTGCTGACTTTAATCTGTATCCCTTCCCTGCAATCTGCCACAACTCTGAGTATAACAGCTTTACCGCGCTCTGTATTTCTAAAAAATCATCAGAGCCAGGGGTTATCTGGGGAACTCCCCCAACACAAAGCACAGGAAGAAACTTTTGTGATCTTAGGTTAGTAACATGAGAATAAAAGCAGGAGCCTTAAAGAAAAAAAATTGATAAATTAGACTCCGTAAACATTTAAAATCTTTTTGCTTCAAAAGATAACATTAAGAAAATGGAAAGACAAACCACAGAAGGAAAGAAAATATTTGCAATTGTATATCAGAATACAGAAATAATTTTTATAACTCAGTAACAAGAAGACAAACAAAGATGGGCAAACAATTTAAAGAGATATTTCATTTTTAGAGAAGGACAAGTTGCTATTAAGCGCAGGAAAAAAATGTTCAACACCATTTGTCATAAGAAAACTCAAATTAAAAATGCAATGAGATACTATTGAGCATAATGTAAAAGACTATACCAAGTTTCAGTAAGGATTTGGAGAAACTAAAATCATAACACATTCTAAATGTAAATGTAAAATGATACATTATTTATAATATCCCCAGAAGGGAATAATACAAGTGTCCTTTAACTGGTGTTGGATCAACAAAGTTAGTATATCCACACAATAAAATACTATTTAGCAATAAAAAGGAGCAAAATACCTACACATGCTACAACATGGATGAACCTCAAAAACACATTATGCTAAGTAAAAAGAGCCAGATGCAAAAGACTGTATATTATATGATTTATTTTATACGAAATGTCAAGGAAGGGCAAATTTATAGACACAAAGCAGATCAATGGTTGCCTGGGGCTGGAAATGCAAGTTACAGTTACTGGCCAAGAGACTTCTTTGAGGAGATGGAAATGTCCTATCATCGGTGGTGGCTGCACAACTCTATGTTACCAAAAATCATTTAATTGTACACTTACAATGGGTGAATTTTACAGTTTAGAATATTATACCTCAAATAAACTGTGAGAAAAACCTCGTAGAAAAAGACAGAAAAACAAACAACAAATAACTTACATAGGAACGTAAGAAAGAGATAGGTGTTTTGCTACAAATAAAACGAAAAACATAAGAAGGGAGTATAGGGGAGCAAGGTAGAAAATTTGCAGTATCATATAGGGTGAGCAGGGTAAGTCTCACAGATAAAGGAGTTAGCCGAGATGACCTCTGGTAGAAGAACTTGCCAGCCCACGGGAAAAGCATGAGCAAAGCTCTATGTCAGGAGCATACCCTCAAGTTTGAGGAATAGTGAAGAAGCTGATGTGGCTGGAAGGAGAAGACTGGTAAACAAAGAACTCAGTTAAATAATGGGAGCAAGGATAAACAAATACAGGGCCTTGTTACCCACTGTAAAGTTTTTATTTTAAGGAAAAATGGAGAGCCACCGGAAGCTTTTCAACAGAGTGGCATAATCAGATGTACGACTTCACAGGGTGACTCTGGATGTTATGCTGACAATAAATTTTAGGTATGAAAGAGTAGAAACATGGAGGCCAATTAGGTGTATATTTTGATAATCCTGTCAATAAGCTATGGTGGCTTGAACCAAGGGGGTAGGAGTTTGAGGGGGGTGGTGGGGAACAAAATATGGGGAAAGGAATTTTGGCATCAATTTTTCTCTTTTTAAAAAGTTAACTCAGAATTTCATAAAAATTAGAAGAGAATACATCAAAATATTAATAGTATTTTTCTGTTTGATGAAGTCATTGATAATTTTGCGTTTCTGCATTTTCCAATTCGCTAGCCACGTGTGTGCACTATTTCTGTAAAGCAGAAAAAGAAGTGTTTCAAAATCCAGTTCACTAGAACATGATCATAATGCAAACAAACTTTCTGTTTTGCCAAACTTTTAAGTCAAAATGGTTACATATGTGAAGTGAACGGTGATAAACGGTAATGTTAGCAATATGGAGAGTAGTTAAAGAAGCAACAGGTAGTGTTTCCTGACCACAGAGCAGTGAATTCACTTTCCCATGAACATGCAGTAGCATTATTACCAAGTAACCTTCCTGGCATTACAGGACTCTCCAGTGTATGTCTCTATGTCTAATTATTTTAACTGATAATAAGTACAGTTCTAATCATAATAAACATAACCTGTATCGATCAGGAAAGTCAAGGTTATGCTCATATGACAAATAGTCTCAAAGTCTTAGAGATTTCAACAATAAAGGTATATTTCTTATTACACTACTTGTCCACTACAGTTAGAGGAAGGCAAATTATCTAATAATTGCAGTCATTTAGGAACCTAAAATGTCCAAGGCTCCATGTTGACATGATCTACCATGATAAAATGTGTTAAATCATGAACTGGTTCATAAAACGCTTCCCTCCAAATGATACACATTACTTCTATTCTCATTCCATTGGCTAACGAAAGGCCTGTGGCTACAAAAATCAGGAATTGCAATCCTATGAGGTACTCCAAAGGGAAAATGAGAATAAATGAACACTAGTGTTTTTTTTTTTTTTTATTCTTCAAATTTGTTCCTTGGTGATAAACTATTCTTTCAAAGAATTGAACATGATATGATGACACAGGTCAAGTTATCTACAATTATAATTATTCACGAACTGGCTTACCTACTGCTTTAATCTGGGATTTGTGATGGTAATTATGTTATCTCCTAACACAGATCTCTAAAGTCGGCTACATGTTCCATAAAGTATTATCAGATGTGAGATAAGAGAAGAAAATATGAGCTTCAATTCATGTTCATTTCTACATAAAATAAGAAAATTAAGGGATCCCTGGGTGGCGCAGTGGTTTGGCACCTGCCTTTGGCCCAGGGCGCGATCCTGGAGACCCGGAATCAAATCCCACATCGGGCTCCCGGTGCATGGAGCCTGCTTCTCCCTCTGCCTATGTCTCTGCCTCTCTCTCTCTCTCTCTGTGACTATCATAAATAAATAAAAATGTTGGGGATTTACCCCAAAGAGACAAATGCAATGAAACGCCGGGACACCTGCACCCCGATGTTTATAGCAGCAATGGCCACGATAGCCAAACTGTGGAAGGAGCCTCGGTGTCCAACGAAAGATGAATGGATAAAGAAGATGTGGTTTATGTATACAATGGAATATTACTCAGCTATTAGAAATGACAAATACCCACCATTTGCTTCAACGTGGATGGAACTGGAGGGTATTATGCTGAGTGAAGTAAGCCAGTCAGAGAAGGACAAACATTATATGTTCTCATTCATTTGGGGAATATAAATAATAGTGAAAGGGAATATAAGGGAAGGCGGAAGAAATGTGTGGGAAATATCAGAAAGGGAGACAGAACGTAAAGACTGCTAACTCTGGGAAACGAACTAGGGGTGGTGGAAGGGGAGGAGGGCGGGGGGTGGGAGTGAATGGGTGACGGGCACTGGGGGTTATTCTGTATGTTAGTAAATTGAACACCAATAAAAAATAAATTAAAAAAAAATAAAAATAAAATAAATAAATAAATAAAAATTAAAAAAAAGAAAATTAAGCTCTACTATTAGTTAATGTAAATGTTTTCTGAAATTTAATTTTAGTTTTTTTCAAGTTTTATTTATTTAAGTAATCTCTATAGCCAACATGGAGCTCAAACTCGCAACTTGAGACCATGGGTTGCATGCTTTTCCACTTGAGCCAGCCAGACATCCCTGTAATATTTAATTTCAAACTTACTAATAATTACTATTAAGAAATCCTAATTTATTCCTACATCAGAGGGTCACATGGCATATATAGTCTACATTATACTGAATCAGATTGGGAATTCCAAAAAATGAGCGCTAAAAGAATTGTCCTAATCAAGAAAAAAGAATCTTTGTTCACCTTTGGTGAGAATGCAAACTGGTGCAGCCACGGTGGAAAACAGTGTGGAGGGTCCTCAAAAAGTTAAAAATAGAACTACCCTATGATCCAGTAATTGCACTACTGGGTATTAAGCTAAAGAATACAAAAACACTTACTTGAAGGGTTATATATGCAGCCCTATGTTTAAAGCAGCATTATTTACAATGGCCAAGCTATGGAAACAGCCCAAGTGTCCATCAATAGATGACTATGGTAGAGAGAAGCAAAATGGTGGAAGAGCAGGGTTCCTCCTTTCATCTGATCCCCCAAATTTAGCTAGATAACTTTTAAACAAGATGTGGTATATATACAATGGGATACTATTGCAACAACGTGGATGGATCTAGAGAGTATAACACTAAGTGAAATAAGTCAATCAGAGAAAGGCAAATACCGTATGATTTCACTCACATGTGGAATTTAAGAAACAGAACAAATGAACAAAGGGGAAAAAAAGAGAGACAGAGAGACAAACCAAAAAACAGACTCTTAACTCTAGAGAACAAAACTGATGGTTATCAGAAGGGTGGTGGGTGGGGGGATGGGTGAAATAGGTGATGGGGATTAAGAGCACACTTATCTTGATGAACACTGAGTAATATAGGAAACTGTTGAATCACTATATGGTACACCTGAAACTAATATAACATTGTATGTTAACTATACTGGAATTAAAATTTTAAAAAAATTGTCCTAATCATTCATTTACTTGCATTACTTCCATACAATGAATTTTATATGCATCAAGTTAAGTTGATTTAAGAATTGTTATAATCTGATTTTAACGATGCTCTCACGAAATAGACAATAACTTTGCAAGATGCTCACAAAGACACTTGAGAATTGAAGACTGAAGAGCCTACCAAGAAGAAAATGGCAGAGTGACACATCTATTCCTAGTACAAACCTGTCATCAGCTTCATACAGTTGCTATCTAAAGAAACTGCCAAAATCAGATTTATGAAGATTATTTCACATATAGATTGATAGCCACCAACCTGAAGGAAAATCTGCTCTAAGTATGTATGATATATACTGCATATTGTCAATTTGATCCTCACTTTATTCTCTTACAATTTTTATTTCTGTGTGTGTTTTGGAATGGCCATCAATAGCAATAAAGAAATACATATCATAAGGATACGTGCTCATTTTTTTTTAACTGATGAAGTTTATGATCAAATAAAGTCCTGATCAATTAGGTCACAGATGGGGCATTCCAGCCGTGAGCTCCCTCTGCAGCCAAAACTGGTTTTTCAATTCTCTACTTGAAATTGCTGCTTGGATAAATACCAGATATTTCTATTTCACGTGACCAATACAGACCTGCTGTATCCGGCATGGAAGGTCCCTTCCCCTGGTCTCCACAACCACTCTGTCGAATGCACATCTATCTTCTCTTATCACTTTCCTTTCTGCTTTCTTCTATATGTTGGGGGTGACAGGAATAATTTTCTCTTCCTCAGACAGATCAAGCTCTTTTTGGTCTCTAGATGTTTACACGAGCTTTTCACTCTGTCTGGAACCCTCATCTCCCAGATCTGTTCTTGGCTAATTGCTTCTCAACACCGAGCCTCTGCTCCTAAATCAGCTGTGTAGAGTGGCCTTCCCTGACCACCTTATATACAGCCCCCCCGCCCTCCGCTTCCTCACCCTGAAGAAGGTTAAGGATAGCAGGGCCTTCAGAGCCTGCAGAACTGGTGCCTCCCCACGTCCTCAGCCGCATCTCCCAGCATCCTCCCCTCGTTGCTCTGCTTCATTTTCACTGGCTTCCTCGGAGTTTCTCAATTAGATGAAGAAAGCCGTTATGTGGTTTACATGTGCTCAGTCTCTGCAGAAATGTTCTCCCAGATATGTGCAAGGGCTCATTTCCTCAGTTTACTCTGGTCCCTGCTCAAATTTCATCTCATCAGAGATACCTGCCTTAATCACTCTACCAAAAAAAAAAAAAACAAAAAAATCATTCCTTCCTATCCGCCTCAGTTTACTTTCTATCTACTTAGTCTTTTATGGCCCTTGTATATATTTTAAATCTTGCATTTGTTTGTCATTTGTCCCAAATAGAGGCTCCAATAGGATAGGGGCTTTGTGTTTTTCCCCACTATAATTCACATTATATGTTGATGCATATTGCTCAACTGATTCCTAGAAAGTCTATAATGGTTTACATACCCACTGATCATGCCTTCTCTTATTTCTGTACATTCATGACTACAGGTTTTGTGAATCTTTTTAATATCTGTGATCCAGGAGGATTAAGAATGATTTATTACTTAATTGCATTTATAAATAAATTAATAAATTAATAAATAATAATATATTTATATTATTATATAATTTATAATAATAAATTAATAAATTCAAAATGTTTATATGATTTCTAGCATGTGAATTGTCTTTTATATATTTCTCCCATTTTAAAATTTTTATTCTTAAAAAAAATAAAAAAATAAAATTTTTATTCTTTTATATTTATTGTTATTAATGATTTTATGCACATTTATGTATTTTTCAATAAGAAAGTTTTCTACTCTACAAGTTCATTTTTTCATTTTTTTAAAACCCCTAGTTAAATATATTCTTCTACGGTTTCTCTGAGTGTTTTTATTGCTAATGTTTTAACTTTTAATGTTTTTTTCTCCATATTTAATTTATGTATGTACATGTAACAGCAGTGGAATTCAAATTAGTTTTATTTTATTTTTTTAGAAATTGTTGATCAGTGTTCCTCATTATATACCAACATTATGGTAATAATAATAATGGTTAGGATTTCCTATAAGATTTCTACAGGCCAGTCATTTTGCTAAATATTTTACATACAACAGCTTAATTAATCTACATATCAATCTCCAGGGTTATGATGAAGCCTATTTTTCTTAAGAGAGGGACATAGCAAATGTCAAATGCTGTAAGTTGACCATGAAATCATCTCTCATTTTTAACAGCTAGGAGGCACAATCTTGAGCTTTAATCCACAGTTTTATGTTTCATATCAGTAAGGCTATTTATAAGTTCTTGAGCAACATGTTATTAGAGTATCATCCTGCCTATTATTCCTGTGTTAAGTTGGGAGCATTCAAACCAGTAAGAGTGAACTTCATGTCAGCCTTTCTCAATTTCCTTCAAACCTTCCTTCCCCCCAAATCTCCTCTCATGGAGTCATGACCACAAGATGGGCAAAATCTGGTTCTACTTTCTATACTATTAGCAGAAGCAAAAAGAAGATAAAGAATATGTTTCAAAAAAAAAAAAAAGAATGTATTTCCTTGCACTAAAAACAAAAGACACTAAAATATTCAAAGTAGATGCTTAGAAAAAGATAGTTCACAAGAAAACTAGAGAAGTAATAATATTATCCAACAAAATAGAACTTAATAAAAAATATAAGAAAAAAGATGATAAAAATAGGGTAAGAATATATAACCCTCATTAACATGAAACAACTTCAAAAACAAAAGACAGAAATGAGGAATAAACTAGATAAGTGAACAACTGTTGAAGGATTTCTTTTATATAATCCTCTCAGCAAATGATAGGTAAAGCAGATGAAAAATAAGCAGTGAGAGCGAGATTGGGACAAAACAATTAAAAACTCAAGCTACTTGGTATATATGGAGCAATGTTATACCAAACAACAAAACATATGCTTTCGTTGAGCACATGTGAAATATTTCCAAAGTAGGATATATTTCATACAATAAAGTAACGGAAGCCTTCATCAATTCCAAAAAACCCCCAACATAATACAGACTATTGCTTTCTAACAACATACAATAAAATTACTAATTAAAAGCAAAGGAATACCTAAAGAAAATCCCATAGTATCAGTAAAGAGATAAAATAGTCATTAGATTGAAAAGGAATAAACTGTACTGTGAACCTCATAATAGAACACTACCTGACAAAAATCACTAGAAACATTTAAAGAAGTACTTAGAAGAAAAATTACAGTTTTAAAGTATAATCAAGAGAATCAAGAAATGTTCTAAAATGACTACTGATTCAACCTAGGATACTAGACATAATAAGCAAGGGAACAAACAGAAAAATGAAAGAAAATAATGAAAATCAAGTCAGGAATCAATGAAAAAAGCAAAAAAGGAGGGCATATTAACAAAATCAAATTCTGATTTTCCTCCCAAAAAATTCTGTGGTCAGTCAGTAGTTCTTATAAGAGAATTCGTCTAAATTTTAAGGAAGAATTTAAACCTCTTTTTTTTTTTTTTTGCAAATTACCCAGAAAATAGAAAACAACAAAAATCTCTATAGCTAGTTTTAGGAAGCTAGTGTTGCCTCAAATCGAAAACAGATGAATTTATTGGCTCATTTCAAATATGAAGGGCTCCTGGGTGGCTCAGTGGTTGGATGTCTGCCTTTGGCTCAGGTCATGATCCTGGGGTCCTGGAATTGACTCCCGCATCAGGCTCCCTGCAGGGATCCTGCTTCTCCCTCTGTCTGTGTCTCTGCCTCTCTGTCTCTCATGAATAAATAAATCAAATCTTTAAAAAAAAAAACCCACCAAATATTATTAAATGCAAAAATCTTAAATACATTATCAAACTTCTACACTGTATTTTGAAAATGTATATATAACATGAAAGGATTCTTCAACTCAAAAATTCTTTTTTAAAAAAGATTTATGTATTTAGTTTTGAGAGAGAGAGAGAGTGCAGATGTAGGAGTGTGTAAGTGACAGGGCAGGGGCAGAGAGAGAATATCTTCCAGTAGACCCCTGACTGACTCGTTTCGAGAACTCTGAGCTCATGACCTGAGTCAAAACCAAGAGTCGGACACTTAATTGACTGAGCCACTTAAGCTCCCCTCAACTCAAAAATTCTTTAAAGGTAATGTACATTAACAGACTAAAAAAAATCAAAGTACAGTATTATCTTAATCAATGAGGGAAAAATTGAGTTCAATACCTATTTATTATGAAAACACCTAGAAAGTAAGGAATGAATGAAAACCTTCTTAATTTAGTGGAGGTTAAATACTGATTTTAGAATATCACACTTAAAGAATTTTTTTAAAAGATTTATTTATTCATGAGAGACACAGAGAAAGAGAGGCAGAGACATAGGCAGAGGGAGAAGCGGGCTCCATGCAGGGAGCCTGATGTGGGACTGGATCCCAGAACTCTGGAATCACGCCCTGAGCTGAAAGGAATTTTTGACGCATTTCCTTTATGATTAGGAATTCGACAAGGATTTCCATTACTGCTTATATAGCACTGGAGGCCAGGCCTACATTATAAAGATAGGGAAGAAAAAGTTGTAAACATAGTAGGAAAGAGATCCAACTCTTGAAACTTTCTAATAATATCAATATCTATTGGTTATAGGAAACTAATGAAATAAAAAATGTAAGCTATTAGAATTAGTATGAGTTCATCAGCATTGTTGATATTTACTTGCATTCCTCTACCTCAGTGATCCCCAATGAGAAAACAGAAGAAATACAATTGTAACTATATATATATATATATATATATATATATATATATATATATACACACATGTATGTGTGTGCATTCTAGGAACTAGTCTAGGAGACATTTTATTGAACTCTAATATCTAGTCTAGAAGATAGGTTTTCTGTTTTTGTTTTAATGAGAGAAAAACTATGCTCATAGATAAGACCTTACTGTTTAAAAATCTGAAGTCAAATTAAAAAGATCTCTATGTTAGAAATACCAGCTTGGAATGGTTTCATTTGGAAGTCTACTAAATATTTAAATGAGAAGTAACTCTAAATTCACATATTTTTATAAGAATATGACTTTAGAAGAAAAAGACTCTAGCCATAAAGTTATATTAAGTTTAACATAACTCAGTACAAAAATATGGCTAGGACATTAGAAGAAATAAAAATTATATGCCAATTTCATTCCCTAAGAGAGATACAAAATCTTAAAAGAATAAGAATTAGTAAACCATATTTAGTGATCCCAAATTGGTTCTATTCCATAGGGAAAAGGCTTATTCAGCATTTTAAAAATCAATCAATATGAAAAAATATAATCATCACAAAAGTCACAGAAAGAATAAGTGATAAACATACATTCATGATTTTAAAAAAGCTATTATTAGAAAGTTAGAAATTTCTTTAACTTAAAACAAACATACTTCAAAATGAATTATTGAAATCTTCTCTCTGGTTGTGAATGAGATAGGGAGGCCTTTTATCATTACTCCTATTCAGTACTATAGTAGAAGCACTAGTCAGTTTTTTTACTGAAGAAAAAAATACAATAATTGGAAAGAAGAAATGAGATCCATCAATATTCATAGAGCACATGAATGCATACAAAGCAAATACAAAATAATCTAAAGATATTATTTTTAGAATTCAACAAAAACAACAAAAAAATGAAAGTTTCAAAAGGTACTATTTATAATGGAATGAAAAAAATTAAATTAAGAAAAAAGGAAGTACAAGAACGCCACACAAGAAAAGCCATAAAATGAAGAGATCTATATAATAACTAGGTAGCTATCTCAGATTTATGGATCAGAACACTTGATGTAAAGTGATGCTAATTCTCTCTAAACCAAGAGCAAAATGCCAAAAGAACTTTTATGGAAGTTCATAAGTTAATTCTAAAATGTATATGAAAATTCAAACTGCCCAACTTGAGGGAGAACTTATTCTACAGTATAATTCTCAAATTTGGCTGCATGTTATAATCATCAGGGAGATTTTTCAAAACCTGATGGTGATAACTTATCTCTTACATAATTAAATCCTTATCTTTGAGGAGAGACCCAGCATCAATATTTTTTATATTTCCCAGGTGTTTCATGTGCAACCAAGTTTTAGAACCACAGCTTTTGCAGCATCATCATTATCATATCATTATCATATATAATATAAATTGTATATTGTTCCAAACCTGTATTAATTAAGAAGGTAAAATTAATGTAAGGATAGTAATTAGTTGAATGGACAGAATAGAATGGAAAGAGACCCACACATGTATGGACACTGTCTATTACTAATGTAATGCAGTAAGGCAGTAGGAAAAAGGTAGTTTTTCAGTCAAAGTTACTTCACCAATTGGTTCCATAGAAGAAAAAAATAAACCCTGATCTCAACAACAACAACAACAACAACAAAAAAAAATCAATTCTGGTAGACTGCAGATCTCTACCAATGGAGTAGATGCTAAAAGAATATCTTCATGAATTTAGGATAAAGAAAATCTCTTTGACAACCCACAAAAAGGAAAATAGTTATAAATTAACTACACTAACACTAAAATTTAAAACTTCCATCATCAAAAGTTGCCATTTAAAAAATGAAATGTGAGTCTAGAAGAGAGGATATGTGCAATATAAGTAACTGACAAAAGATCAGTACTATACACACACACACACACACACACACATATATATATAGTCTAATCAATAATAAGAATTTATAAAACCCAATAAAGAAATTAGCAAGAGACACGAACAATCTCTTCATAAAATAGCATTTCTGGGGCACCTGGCTCAGTCAGTAGAGCATGTGACTCCTGATATTGAATTTGTGAGTCTGAGTCCCATGCTGTGTTTAGAGATTACATAAAAATAAAATCCTTAAAAAATAAATAAAGTAGCATTTCCAAAAGGCCAATAAACACAGAAAAGGTGCCCAACCCCATTAGTCACTAGGGAGATGCAAACTAAAACCATGAGCAAACCATTATACTCCAACCAGAATAACTGCAATTATGAAGACCAATAACATCAAGTACTGCCAAAGACATGGATCAATTGGGATTCCCATACATACACTGCTGGTGGGAATGCAAATTCGTATAACTACTTTGAAAACTTGTTTAACATTATCTATCAAGGCTGAACATACATGTACCACATGACATGGCAATTCCACTTATTTATATACCCAACTAAATGCACAGAAACGTGAACATACATGTATATACGTGTGAACATACTCGTACAAGAATGTTCCTGACAACGTTACTAGGAACAGCTCCAAACTGGAAATAATCCAAATGCCCATTAGCAATAGGATGGATAAATAAATTGTGATATGGTTAACCAAGAGACTATTATACACACTGAAAGGAATAAGCTATATAGAACATCGTGGATTAATTTTACAAAGGTAATGTTGAACATATATGCCAACCCGAAAAGAATACATACTATCATTTTTCATTTTTTTAAAAGATTTTATTTATTTATTCATGAGAGAGAGAGAGGCAGAGACACAGGCAGAGGGAGAAGCAGGCTCCATGCAGGGAGCCCGACACGGGACTCGATCCGGGGTCTCCAGGATCACACCCTGGGCCGAAGGCAGCACTAAACCGCTGAGCCACTTGGGCTGCCCCATTTTTCATTTATATAAAGTTCATAAGTGGACAAAAGTCAGGATAATGGTTACTTTTGGGGAAGCTGGTGGATAATAATTGAGAAAGGGCACAAACTAGGGCTTTCAGAATAATATTTGTAATTTTCTATTTTGTGACTTGTGACATATAAATGTGTTTATTTTGTGAAAATTCATCAAGATGTACACTCCTGTCTCTTATTTGAAGTATAACATAGTAGTAAAGTATTAAAGAATGAAGATGATCAGAACACGTGGAAAGACATGTTATGTTCTTTTGTAAGGCAACATAAAAATGCCGAATCTTCTCAAGTTAATCTATAAACTCATTACAATCTGATGCAAAATCTAGTAGGATTTCTTCTTTTTTTAAAAGACTTTATTTATTTATTCATGAGATACACAGAGAGCGAGAGGCAGAGACACAGGTAGAGGGAGAAGCAGGTTCCATGCCAGGAGCCCAATGTGGGACTCGATCCTAGGACCCTGGGGTTATGCCCTGAGCCTAAGGCAGACCTTCAACTGCTGAGCTACCCAGGCATCCCTCTTCTAGGATTTCTTAAGTAACTAATTAATTTCTTTGAAAACTGATTAAAAGGTCTATGAATAGCTAAGTCGATTTAGAAAAAAGGAGTAAAAAACAAGGGGCTGGTCTATACATGAAATATATTTTAACATTTAGCCCAGAACCAGCATTATACTCACAGGGTGATTTGGGCACAACTAAAAAAAAAAATAGAGCAGTGGAATAGGAGAAATATTTCAGAGACAGACTTGTCCAGATGTGAGTACAAAATAGGATTTAAAGTAACAACACAAAACAATTGGGAAAGGATGACTAGCTTAGTAAATGGTCCTGGGAAATCAGGTTTTTTTATATGGAAAAATCTAAAATTGGATACCTCTACCTTGCATCATGAAGCATCCTCCAAGTGGGTTAAAGACTAAGTGAGAAATAAAAAACTGTAATGTTTATATACAGTAATAAAAAATATCTTTGTAATTTCATATGCAAAGCTTCAAAAGCACAAACCATGAGATAAAAAATGATTTGGGGCTGGCTTAGGAACAAAGACAGATTTCATAATATTGTATAGATTTCAAAATATTTCACATAATTTACAAATGAATTAAACAAAACTCTGCATTAAGCTGATGATGACAGCAGGTGAGTGTGTGTGTGTGTGTCTGAACTAGATGTGACAGTTGTCAATCTTTATTTCATAATATAATATCTAAAACATTACTTTGTCTATGAATGGGAAAGATTTGCCTACCAACAGCTCTTTGACTTAATTTCCCAGTAGTTCTTCTGGATCTAATTCTACCACTATTGTGACCAGAAATGTATTTTCCTAGAAAATAACTCTTTGTCTTGCGTGTATTCAAACTCACTCCTTAAAGATGCGAGGGTATATTTTGTAGACTTTACCATTCTTTTACTTACTGAATTTACATAGTAAGTCACATCAAAACACACTAACTCATTATTCGAGAATCTTAATTGAACTCTGACTTTACAACATAGATTCTTAAAAATTATCTTGTGATTGGTAGACACTAATTTTTATACCTTCAAATAAGAACATCATTATTTAAGGAATTAGGATTTAGGCCACTACAGAAAAAGTGAGAGAAACAATGGTATAAGCAATATTGTGAAGTGATTAAGAGGCTGCTTAGTTTTTCGTCCTAAGCATTGTGTTTTTATTTATTTTTTATTTTTTTTATTTTTTTAGCATTGTGTTTTTAATAATTGCTTTAAAAAGATCACTAAATTTTATTTTTTTATATTTTGGAAACATAAACATGAATAGTAACTTTCCACTCCTGGAATAATCACTCATTTCAAAGAAGAGATAAATAATCCACCATTCATGATAGACTGTTTGAAGGCCTACAAAAAAACCCTCAAAAACCTTCACTCAATTCCTTTTCCCTACCTACCCCAGAATCCTATCTCGCTTCTTCTCTGGATCACTCTTGGATAGTAGCCCTTCGTCAGTTAATTACTTCCTCTCTTGGGTGATGATGACCTTTCTTCCCATGGAACTCATATATTTTCTATTAAAATTTCCCCCCCTCCAGATCCCAAGAGTGCAAGTCTTCTAAGCACTTTCTCGCCAGCCAAGAGATGGGAGGGTGCTTACCTTCAAAATAGATGCCTGACTGGACTTCTAGGACTCTTGGCAGGGTCCTGAGGTCGAGGGAGTGTACGAACTCTTCCAAGGACAATGCCATTGCTCTGGCTTGGGTCATGTGCAGACCTGGCACTTACAGAAGCTTCTGGCGTCGGGGGGTCACTTGTTGGCAGGTGTCCTGGCTTATCATTCCTCCTTCAGGCAGGTGAGGATGTCACGCTTGAGTCCAACTGGGGTGGAGTAGTTCAATGTGGGGAGGACTGTGAGGAGGGAGGAGGAGGCAGGGGACAAAAGGTGTGATAGCTCTTTTTGTTCTCATTGTGGCTTCATTTCCTTCTGACACTGAAGCAGAACAGGATGGGGGGGGGGCGGGGAACGTGGTAAGCACGTCTGAACAGACAATGCCAAAAAAAAAAAAAACCAAAACGAGAGTTGATACAAAGCTCCCTCTGTGTGTGGCGAGGCCAGGTGTGCATGCACAGCACGGGCCACACTGTTTGGAGGTGGGGCTGCTTGTGGCTGTTGAACCAGGAAAGAACAGGAGAACAGGCCTGGAGGCTCATCTCCAAAATGGCACCATGTTCATTCCTGATGTCTTTAGCTCATTTCCAAAGTCTGGCTTTATGCCTTATTTGCATACTCTCAGTGCTTTCATATTAAATTTGGTTACAAAAGTGCCTTGTGTCAGCTCTTTTGAGAAATCTGATACTCTGAGGAGAGAGGATCGAAACCACTTTTTATTCTTCTGCATTAGAAATATTGCTGAATCTTAAAGGAGGTGGGGGAAGGGCACAATATGCAAAGTGATGCAGTAAATTAATCCGGCAAATTAACATGAATTTAGTGATCACCGCAGTATAGTGAAAGTGTCTGAATCTGTTGTAAGGAAACTGGGTTTCCTGGATCTAGCTCCGCTTTTGGTGTACACACCAAGGTGATTTCAGCCTTGTCTTCTCTGTTCTTCATTTGGCTCAATGATTAAATGAAAAGAGAAACAAAAGGAGAAGGAATCCAATGAATCCAACGATTTGTTCCCAGGCTGAAATTCTGCACGTCTGATTCTGTGGCCCAAATTTTCGGGAGAGGGAAATCCCCAAAGTCAAAGGAAGCAAGAGAGCCTCGTTGAAACAGATCTCAAAGATCTCCTCCCTCTCGGCCCCTTGCCTTTAGCTGAAACAATGGGTGAGACCTAGTGTAGACAACTCAAGCTGCTATTTTCCAAGCCTCTTTAGGGATGACTAAAGGAAGACTAGTTGGTAGGGATACAAGTGAAAGATGCTAAGAAGCTGCACATTCTCCTATAAATTGGACTCCTGGCTCTCGGTTGAGCAGCTGTCGCAGCCTCAGGCTGCAGGGAGGATACCCAGACAGACGGGGTCAGGGCTCCCCAAGCTCCACCGTATCCTTCACACAAATGACCAAGAGATAAAAACACAGCCCTATGTTGGTATAGAGCTTGCAAAACGCTTTCAGCTCTTATGATCATATTTGACATTTGCAGTAACCTGCGTGGCTTCATTTCTTTCTTGGCAAAATGAGAATTTACTTACAGGGTCATGTTAATGGTTTTTCACTAGTAGCTTCCTAATCCCTCACTTGCAACTATTTTGTCCCCCAGAACTCCTCAAACTCGATCAGTGTGCCTCCCGAGCTCAGGCTCTTCAAATTGGCTGCAAATACTGTTTACAGCCTAACAGCACATCTCACACCATAGAACAGGTTTAAGAAAGGCTGCTGGGTGTGGTCTGGTCCTTAAAAATCATACATCCTTTGGAACTGGTGCTATGAGAAATTTCATTTCACACCTACTCCACTTGCTTCACCTGACCTCACTTGCTTTTTTTTTTTTTAATTTTCCCAAGTCAACATTCTTTTCTACCAGCCAGTAAAGCTTTTTTTTTTTTTTAAACATCACCAATATCTTACCATTATCTATGCTACCCCTGCTTCTGGTCTTTCAACACATGACCCTTGGTTTCTGTTACATCCCGATTCTCTTAAATTATAAATCTTAGTTAATTATGCTAACATTCTCTCAGTTTCCCAAACCTGAAGGCTACATCATGGGAGAGGCCATTTCTGGCCTCCAAATCCCTCAAGCCCTATACTTGGTCTCACTCATTCTGCTCTTGTTCAGTATCTCCACTGTTACTACTTTATTTTTTATTTATTTATTTATTTTTTCTGCTGTTACTACTTTAGTCTAGATGGAAATCACTTCTAACCTGGTAAGCAAGGAAATCCTGACCAGAATAGCCAAGACAAAACTGACAAAGTATGAAAAGGTACTTGATTCACCAGGTAGTAAAATAGATGGCTAAAGCTGAACTTAAATAAAATCTTTAAAAAAAAAAAAAATCTGGTTTAGACAGAGGAATCTTTAGCAAGGTCACATTGGATGGCTTATCATTAGTAATTGACTCAGTTGGGATCCCTGGGTGGCTCAGCAGTTTAGCGCCTGCCTTCAGCCCAGGGCGTGATCCTGGAGTCCCGGGATCGAGTCCCAAATCGGGCTCCCTGCATGGAGCCTGCTTCTCCCTCTGCCTGTGTCTCTGCCTCTCTCTACGTCTCTCATGAATAAATAAATAAAATCTTAATAAAATAAAATAAAATAATAAAATAAAATAAAATAAAATAAAAATAAATAAAGCTGAACAACTGAGGGGCACCTGGGTGGCTCAGTTGGTTAAATGCCTGCCTTCAGCTCAGGTCATGATCCTGAGGTCCTGGGATCCAGCCCCACTTCGTCAGGCTTCCTGCTCAGCAGGGAGTCTGTTTGTCCCTCTCCTTCTGCTCCTCTCCCCTGCTCAATCTCTGTCTCCCAAATAAATAAAATCTTAAAAAATATAAATCACAAAAAAATAAAATTGAACAACTGAAACAGTAAATTACAAGTGCAATAATAACTAGTTTAATGAGAGCTTAGAAACAAAGCAGAATGCAAACAAGAATGTACTAAATGAAAAAGGTGAAATTCCAAAGCAGTAGAAAAGAATGTCCTATGCAACAAACAGTTGTCAAATAAATTTTTGAATACAAGGTAGTTCCCTAAAATCCTATGCAACAAAATTAAATTTAAATAAAAATTTTAAAAAGGAAAAAATAGAAAAATGTCTGGAGAGAGCAAGGCAAGAAGCTTTTCTAAGTATTAATGGACGTCTTAAAGGAGAAGACTAATAGATTTGATGAAAGACCTAGGAAATAGGTCTCTGAATCAAAAAGAAGCCTTAACAAAATAGGAGAAAAGCACATACTTCAAATTAAGAGTTGGCATCCTGGATGTATAAAGAGCACTTATTAATCAATATACAAAATAAAAATATTCAAGGACTTCTGCTCCCAACTACCAGCTTGTATCTGACCAACTCTCCAACAAAGGGCAACTAGAAAAGGAATGATTTTTTGACACTGTTTGAAGGCACCGCAGAGCTATCAGAGCAGGTGGGACTGGAGAGGCCAAGACCAGAAAGGCAGGGAAACACAAGGAGGGGAACCCAACCTTCTGTATCTCTTTGCATTTGTAGATTAATAATTGGCATCAAGAGAGGAGCCCAGGAGCAGAGCCTAAGTGATGGCTGAGGGGGAGGGAAGTTGAATGTTAAGCAGTTTCACACAGCCAGGGAGAGAAAAATTGGAAAGTGGGGCTAACAAGGCATCCAGGGAAACAGAGAAATGAGTGGTTCAGCACCACTTTTCCCCTTCAGGGTTTGGCTTGCCCATTCAAAACCAGTACAGGGTTGGTTGTATGAGACCAGTTAGAAAGTTATCGCTAAAAAGCTGACAAAAACCAAGCAGCACTTTCTAGCGGTCTCTCTGGTGGGAAAAAAGGGCCTGCTAAGGGGGAGGAAGGATTCCGGTAAGTGCCCTGGGTGTTCAGCTGGGGCCCCTGAGGGCTACTCGCTAAAAGGCAGGGGTGACTATTAATAGACAGGCCTTGCGAACACCCCGGCCCAGATCAGTTAGCTCAGCCCCCATTGCAGGAAGGTGATCTGCCCCATTTGAGCTGCGGGACAAAAGTAAAAGTCAATCCTGTCAGTGGGGAAAGCCACCAGAACCCTATAGTATTTTTAAACACAATGTCCAAGATCTAATAATTCAAAAAGCTCAGATACGGAGTCATGAGACATGCCGTTTAAAATCATTTAAATTAACATGTGGGAAACTAGAAGACAAGAAGGAGAATTTCAGTGGAGAACTGCCAATTATTTTTTAAAAAGTACCAATTGAGGGGCCCCTGGGGGGCTCAGGGGTTGAGCGTCTGCCTTCGGCTCAGGTCATGACCCCAGGGTCCCAGGATCAAGTCCCACACTGGGCTCCCCTGAAGGGAGCCTGCTTCTCCCTGGGCCTGTGTCTCTGCCTCTCTCTCTGGGTCTCTCATGAATAAATAAATAACATCTCTTATAAAAAATAAAATATAAAGGTATCAAACGAAATTCTAGAGTTGAAAAGTAACAATAACTGAAATGAAGAACTCAACCGTTGGCTTTCACAGCAGATGGGACGCATAGTGAAAGAGGGTGCTTGACTGGCCACGGGGAAGAAGAAAACAGCCTATATTGACAGAGAGATGCAGAGAGGTCAGCACCCCGTTCCGGGATGACAGGGGAGAGGCTCTGGGAAGAGATGGGGGCCACCCACCCCGGAGTCCCCCGCAGGCTGCCAGGGCCTTCTGTGTCCCAAGGCCCACTGTCACCCGAGGGACAGAGCCCACCAGCCCTCTAAGGTCGGGGCTCCTGCAACCACCGGGCAGCTTTCTAATGACCCTGGAGCCCACTCCTTAGCCAGGGACCAAATACACACAGTGAAGCTTTTTGCAGCCAAAAACATAAAATACAATAAAAGCGTACAAGTGGACCAGTGCAGTTCGAACGTGCGTCGTCCAAAGGTCAATTTACCCAATAGGTAAGAGAACGACCATACATTTAATTCATCAAACCCATGGATGGCTCAGGGTGGAGTAGGTCATCACAGGCACTGAGAAGTGAATCTATCCTGAAATCAGTTTGATCGAGTGATTTTACATCTAAACCTAATCAGATACACACACAGAGTTATTTATACCATTGATTGAGGCATTTATTACTTTGGCAAAAGAAAAGGGGTGGGGGGGATCTAAAGTGCAAGAATGGAGGTTATCTACATAAGTTATCCCCATGATTGTAGGCTGCGCTGCCACTAGAAAGCGTGTTTTCAAAGAAAAGTGTTGACATGAGAAAAATGCCAACAACATAATGTTAAAAATTAAGTAGAAAGGAGAAACAGCAGAGGAAACAAAGTCTAGAATAGGTACCAAATGTTATATGTTTAATATGCTTGAGTGGTTTTATTAGAAAAATTAAAAAGATTCAAAGCCAATGAAATACTGTTTTCTTTTGCATAAAGAAAGATTACTTTTTTAATTCTGTCATTTCTAACACTTTCATTTCACTGCTTTCACCTAAGCTGCCTATTACTCTATCCCTCTTTATTATCTGGTGGACATTTTTATTGTCCTTATCTTACCTTTATACTCATGGCTACGCTCTTTTCCTTGAAATACTCTCTTTACTTGGCTCGCCTCAGTTTTCATTCTATTTTTCTACTTGCTCTTTCTAGGTCAGATACATAGCTTCCTTTTTCCCTTCCTTTTAAATATTGTCTTCTTGCTCACATTTATTTGGGGTATTAAATGCAATTTTTACCTTAAATGCAATCAATGTATGATGTAAGATGAAGCACCAAAAGGGCCAAGTTTAAGAAAACAAGGTTTCTTGGACAAAGGGCCCAATGGAGAGCAGGCTGTCCCATCTCTGGCCAATTGTTGTCAGGAAAAATGATAAACCCTGTGGTCCTGGCTTTTAAAAATAATAATAATAAAAAGAATGATGTTTTCTTGTGAAATCACCTTCACATGCTCGCAGTTAATTTGCATTTTTAAAAGTGATGGCCAAATTAATACTTTTATGTGAAATTACCTGATGTTTTTACCAAAAGTTTGTGACTTACTCTCAGAAAAGGAAGTATTGACCAAAAGTAAATCAATTAAAGGGCTCTCCATTATGACCTCTGACCTGTACCAGAACAGCAATGGCTTCTAAATATGTGTCTCTGGCCCTAATTCTTTACTGAGATCCAGACCTATACAAGACTTTTTGGATATTTTTCAAATTTTATATTCAACATGCCCCAAATTGAATGTTTTGTTTCCTCTGCTCCCCACCCTCCACCTCCAATATCTGTTCTGTCCTCCTATACTCTCTCTCTCAAAATAGCAACAACCTCCATACAATTTTCAAGCCAGAATCCTGGGTCTTCTCAGTGACATTTTCCTCTCCATCATACCCTCTTATCAAACAATCAGTGACGACATCCAGGTGTATTGCTGGGATATTTCTCCCACCTTCTACTTCTCCCCAAGGCTATTTAGCACCTACGTGATGAAGGCCACCACCATCTCTTGCCTACATGAGGGTAAAAGCTCTTAGTTCCTAAAACAGCCTTCCTCACTGTGAAGTTCACTTGACCTTTCTAAAGTATTAATCTGACCAAATTCCTCCCTTCATTAAAACACTTCTCTGAAATGAACATAACATTTTTTTTTTTTTTTGTCAACCATACCTCAAACAACAAAACTTTAGCAGTTTACTCTTCAGCGGTTATTATTTGGGGACTCTCTGTTGCAAGAAATAGGTTGTACGTGACAGGAGCTCAACTCAAGCAGTGTGCTCCACAGGACTTGTGGCCACATCCTGTAAGCGACATTTGCTCCTTCCTTTTAGGAAAAGTAGGAATAAAGACTTGTGACTGAAAGCTTTTGTAAGCATCGCCAGTGGTTGAGGGCATCTCTCTCAAAAAGATGCATTTCACGTTATTCCAATAACTGCAACATGCTTGGAAAGTTTCCTGCAGAGAAGAAATCTCTGTTCAAACCCTGAGCTTGCCTCTCGATGTTTCTACCAAAGACCAGAGATGGCCTTGCCCATTAGCCCACCTAAAAGGAAAGAAAAGATAGAGTTACAGCTAATGCTATGGTTGCTAATCATATCTGCCCTAAGAGAAGTAGCGTTGGAGAAAAAAGAAAAAAAAAGCTAAAAACAAGCTTTGCTCAAGGTGTCCATTCCTTTGTTAAACACTCAGCAGCTACTTCGCTAAAAAGTGAGCAGAACTAGCTGAACATAAAGACCAACAGATAAGCAAATAAAACCTCCCGAGACTAAACTTAGAGATGGATCGTCCTGACTGGCATCGAAATCCCTTGATTTTCTAAAACATTCTCCTCGTTGTTTATTTCTGAAGTGGCAAGAAATGAGGCCTTTCCTAGAAAATAGGAATCGCTCCCTAATTTCGGCTTAGCTAAAATGTGGAATTTATTGCTTCAAGTCATTGGTGAGTTAGGAAGCAGTTGTAGCTACAGGATGAACTGCTTCTGGCTCCTGGTACCTCCTCCGAGCTCCTTCTGGTGCTGGGGGTGCATTTCAGTGAGTTGGTGCTGTAGGGGCAACACCTGACAACTCAAGCCCTCTATCTCCACAGACCCAAGGGCGATGGAAGGAGCACTCCTTTCTCCTAGTTGTGCCAGCGGAAGTACCAGGAGAAGCTCTGACCGATTCCAGCTGGGCTGCATGTCCACCTCTCAACAGGACATTGTGGCTCAGGCATGGGAAATGCGCTGGTTGCCCAAGTCACGTTCATGGATTTTTATTAGGCTGTTGTCCCAGGTAAGTCACAACAATAGACTTGGGAGAAGAGAGGTCTCAAAGGAAAATCGGTGTGCTGTCACCAACAAAAGGAGACAGAGGTGCTTGAGGGGCAAGCTCCTGGGGTGCCCACCGTCGGGGCCCCCGGAGCGATACCTGGCTCCCAACCTGCCGTGCTCGAAGCACCTCCTTCTCCCATCTCCAGCTGGAGAGAGGATTATGCACATTTTAAATTTATAGCAAGTATGAATTATTTTAATAATCTAGAAAGTATGTTAATAATTAAGAAAGAAAATTAAAGCCTGCTGCAAAACTACCTCTTCATATTGTCCAAATCCACATGGCACGTCATTAAAAGGCTTGCTCAATCAAAACCTCTCCCTCCCTCCTCTGGTTTCTCTGCATAAGCATCTCCCAGCCGGTGGGTGTGCCCCTTCCGCAGGGTCCAGGGTCCCGGTGTCAAAGCCCCTGCTCCCAGCCTGCTAATTCATCTTTTGAGTGAAGCTCAATGCAGGGCTCACATTTCTTCCCAGGTAGCTTTCTCCTTGTGGTTATCCTTTTCTCTACCCTAAGGCTTAATTGTCTTTTCCTGCAAACATTTGTTGAACCTTCCTCTGCATCTGTCATCATAAAAGGCACTAAGGGCATAAACAGCCCTCAGGTGAAGTTGCATTTTAGCAGAGCATGCACAGAGCTTGAGAATCCGAGTCTAGTGTATACAGCTCTCCTTGGGGGTGAACAGGCTACTCTATGGGAACACACAGGAGGGACACCCAGCCCCGGGGGGCTGGAGTACGGTATGGGGTTCTCCAGGGACAGTGTTCCTGAGGCTAATTTTGAGATGTAAGTGGTGGTTGGGTAGCCAGCCCCACTCACCCTGTGGAGGGTTTCCTCAAAGGATGGCTACTTTTCCATGGACTTCGGCCCATCGCCAGGTCGTGCAGAGCCAGGGCCCAGGCTGACACGTGGATGCTGCAAAGAGGGACCGTGTGGATGGGGGCAGCCCGCGAACCCTGCACTGACATTTCCTTGGCTGCAGAGCTCAGCCCCTTCCTTCAGAACTGTAATGACGGATCAGCATGAAAACTCCTTCCTCATAAAAGCTATATTCCATTTTCTCTCTCCAAATGCTGAAGTTTCTGGGATAGAACTCTACGGTTTTCTCCTGACATTTACATGGCATTATTCAGCAACTGCAGGATGCCTGTAGAAAAGACAGTCACGCTTTACCACTTCTTTTCTCTTTCTCACGTACTTGTTCTATGGGAAAGATAAGCAGGGATGTCGTTTACATATCAGTGGGAGAGCAGAGTCTCTGAGAAACAACTCAGTCTGAAGCATCAGGAAAATACATTTTAATAGATTTAAAATAATTTTGCATTACAAATTAAATATTAAGTTCTAGTCTCTTTAAAAGATCAAGGTTTTCATTTCAGACTTAAAAATGTTAAATTATATTAAATATAAATTATAAAATAAAATCTATTAGAAAATGAAATACTAAATGCATGTTAAATGTGAATTATTTAGTTTGGTAAATTTAACTGAGGCTGTGTATTTCTTTAATCCAAGCCAATTTTGTGAGCAATAGACCCTCTGCTTAACCTGCCAGATAACATATATTGTTCATTCTAAACTTTTTTTCAGCTGGTACCACCAGACTGAGAAAGGGACCAGGTGACTAAAACTCTGGAGTATCAATAGCAGATTTATTATAGGGAGAGTGATAGAGACACCAACAAAGATAAGCAAATATCTAAATATAACATAATGACCAATGCCTCTCTCTCTCTCTCATATATATATATGATATATAAATATCATGCTTATATATATATATAAAGTATGGTGAGTGTTGTAGGTTGGTCAGGATTCCTACTTCCTAAAGTATTTTAATAACTGAAGACAGTATTTTGCTCACTTGGCAAATAAGCAATATGTATGGTTGAGGTTATTATATTTCTCAAAGTTCCCCTAGTCTACAAACTAGGCACATAATAGACGAGCTGAGATAATTTCCGAAGTTACAAAAGTTATATATCTAGTGACATGATAACCTGAGTCAGGAACTACTTACGGAAAGAAACCAATTTGTTGAGAAACCATACCTCCCCCTACCCCAAGTAAAAGTCTCAAAGAAAGGGATTAAAAGGATAGCAGTGTGAGACATTTACAGATTCACTTTATATAAAAAGAATGACTTTAGATTTTTTTTTTTTTGACTTTAGATTTTTTTACTTTTTAGCACATCCAATTTCTTTCCCTTTCTTTCTCTTTCTTTCTTTCCCTCTTTCTTTTCTTCCTTTTTCTTTCTTTTTCTTTCTTTCTTTCTTTCTTTCTTTCTTTCTTTCTTTCTTTCTTTTTCTTCTTTCTCTTTCCTTCTTTCTCTTTCATTCATTCTGTTTTTTCTTTCTTTTTTTCTCTTTTCTACACATGAAATACTTAAGAACAAATGAAGTAAAAGGCTTATCTTCATCTCCCTCAGTATGGCTATACTATTCATTCATACATAAATATGTGATACAGTTATATAATCACTGTGTCCATAATATACATATTATTCATAATAATAGAGTTAGATTCTTTTGTCAAAGTGTGAGTTCTATCCTGGAATTCTTGGGCAATTATCACTTTTATAAGCTCTTTATCACCTAGCAGTGAGATGCCTCATTATCTTTTCTGAGATACAAAAGAGAGACTGAAGAATACATATGAGCATTAAATTCCAAGTTAATAATTATGTTCTGCTGTTGTGGAAGTATTCAAATACATGCTAACATATGAATATGTACAAGAACTGGAAAAAGAGTTTTAAACAATGGTAGAATGAATAAGTGCATCAGGGTCTATTCCTGCATTCAAATACCATGCAGAGTGAAAAACAAATTACATACAAATGTACACACCAACAGGAGTGAATTTCAGAGATGAGAATAAAAGAGGTCACGAAAAAATACAAATATAATAACATCTAATGCAAATGTATATTTCAATTAATATATAGTGTTATAAGCGAAGAAATAAGAAATACACGAATCAGAATACTACAAAAATTGTAGAGGAGCAGGAAAGAGATGTGTTGTGTTCAAGGACCTCAAAGTTAGTGGTAATGGTCTAGTCCTTAAGCTAACCAGGTGTTCATTATGATAAATATAATTATTATTGTAATTCATTAAATTTATTAAATAAGTTCATAAGCTTATGGCCTTAGTTGTCTAAATAAAATTATAAAGTTGAAATAACCAAAGCAATATACTCATTTATTCATTTATTTGACAGATGTTTGCTGCACTTGTACCATATGCCAGGCCCTGAGCTAGTTGTTAGAGATTCTACTAACCCCAAACAGGCCATGATCTCTTCACTCACGGAGCTAACAGACTAATATTTGTTTATTTGCCAGCAGTGGACAGTCAGATATGCTCGCAAAAAAAATGTCATGAGCAACCATGGACAAAGCTTATCCCCCCTGTCTCACCTTCCTTTGGAAGCCCTACTCCAATCCAACCCTGAAGGATGTACTTAGCTTAAAAGGATGGAAGAACTATGGAAGTCACCTTGCTGTTTCCAAGCTTCCATATCATCCCAGAATCCCTTATGTCCAGGATTAGTCTGGAAATCTGAGCCTTCCTTTGAGAAAACTTAGACATCTAGACTATGACTTGCTTCTGTGGTCTAAGTTGAATTATGAACAGACACAATATATGACTGGAAAACATTGAAAAGCATTAAGCCAATGTAAAAAGAAAAGCTATGATCTTCCTGAAAATATGACAAGTGCCATATGCCTTTTGGTATTCTAGAACTTTCCTACAAAATCTTTGTTTGTCTCACTAAGTCCAACCTGTTTAGTATGGAAGTTAAGGCCTCCAGAACCCAGCTCACAACTCCAGGGCTCCTGCCATGAATCCCGTCATTTTGGCAAAGTCACCCTCACTCTTTCGGAGCATGTGTCCCTTATGGGGTGGGAAAGATTGCAATCGTCTGCATTTCTCAGCAACCTGACCAAGTTAGGCATTCCCCCCGGAACAACCTCGGTGGCCACGTGACCGCAGCCCTCTGGCCAGGTCGGGCCCCAGCCCCATTCCCACCCTGGGTATGAAACAGCTGGAGAGACGGGGAGGGAAGAATGGATTCCTTAGAGAAAGGCAAAGAGATCCTGGGTGGGAATAAATAATGTCTCCTATGTTCATCATTTAAGTTCCAACTAGGATTCTTTTACCTCCATGAAGTCTTTTTTGACCTTTAAACTATTTTCAAAAATCTCTTCTTTCATAGAAGTCTCAGTAACTGACCATCTCTTATTATGCGGCCTCTTGTATCCTTTTCTCAGTTTCTGGATTTAAAATTCTGAAGGGAAAGGTCCACATCCAGTTCAGCTGCAAGCACTTCACAGCTCCAAGTACTGTACTAAGGATATTTTCTAAAAAACAACCCAAATAAATGGCCTTCATGTATTTGTTGTAGCTAATTGAATAATTTGAAACTGATCTAGATGAGGTTGTGCCTCCACCCGCCTCTCTTTTCCTCAATAGGAGAAAACAGAGTGAAGTTGTAGCCACATCTGGCCACAGGTCAATGCAGGGCATTTGTCTCATCAAGAGTCTTCTCTGTTGAAGCAGGACTGGAAATTCAGAATCTTAATCCGTGGAGCATTATTTACTCTGTATTTGAAGTAAATATTGACCACGTAAAGAGGCTAAATATTTTTGTCCTGAGCCAGATTTTATAGCTCATTCCTGAGAATTCAGCCACATGTACTGTATATTCCTAGACTACTGCTATTGAATTGGTAATGACAATCAAGGACTATGTTATTTCCTTGGACTTAGTCTAGAGGAAATATTGCTCTCAAATTCCTTACTGAACAGTACAGAGAAATGGTAGATGGTAAGTCTTATGCTGCGATTCCTCTAAGGGCATATCTGTGAAGATACTAGGGAAAATGTATATTCCTTTTTCTCGTCACTTTTTAAATCTCTACAACATGAATCCCTTATGCTGTGAATTATTTCACATAACGACAGAGTTTAAGGAATAAGTAGAACCTCAAAACATAACTGTATGACCTCTACAAAGTCGTATTTTGCTTGAAATAAAGTATAAAAAATCCCAAGTACAATATTTTATAAATGCACGTAGTTTGGTTAGAAGAGCAACTGACTTGAAACATGATTTGACCTTCTTTATGTATTAGTGAACCTAAAGAATTGCTACATTTTGGCATTGGATTATTTTGAGAATTAGCTATGTACTATTTTTTCCAGCTTTATTGAGGGATGATTGAGATATGAAACTTGAAGATGGGCAATGTGATGTTTTGATAAATGAATACATTATGAAATGACCAAGGCAGTCATTAATGCAATCACACAATATACATCACCTCAAATAATTACCTTTGTATGTGTGTGGTGAGGACACTGGAAATCTACTTTCTTAGTAAATATCAAGTATACAGCACATTGTTATTAACCAGAGTCACCATGCTATCCAGTAGGTCTTTAGAACTTACTCATAACTGAAAATTTGCACCTTTTGATCAATATTTCCTCTTTTTCCTTTACCCCCCCACCCCCAGCCCCTGATAACCATCATTCTACTCTTTTATATAATCGCTTTGCCTTTTTTTTTTTTTCCTTTAGATTCCACATATAAGTGAGATTATGTGGTATTTATCTTTCTGTTTCTGGCCTATCTCACTTAGCATAGTCTATACTAGATTCATCCCTACTGGCATAAATGGCAGAAATTTTCTTCTTTTTTGAGGCTGATTCAAATGGAACATTCAAATGGAATGAATATATGTGGAATATCTCACATCATATATTTTATTTTATTTTATTTTTTTATTTTTTTATTTATTTATGATAGTCACAGAGAGAGAGAGAGAGAGGCAGAGACACAGGCAGAGGGAGAAGCAGGCTCCATGCACCGGGAGCCTGACGTGGGATTCGATCCCGGGTCTCCAGGATCGCGCCCTGGGCCAAAGGCAGGCACCAAACCGCTGCGCCACCCAGGGATCCCTCACATCATATATTTTAATCCATTCATCCATCACTGGACACTTAGGTTGTTGCCATATCTTGACGGTTGTGAATAATGCTGCAGTGAACATGAGAGCACAGATATGTCTTCAAGATCCTATTTTTATTTCCTTTGAATATATAGCCAGAATTGGGATTGCTAGATCATGTGGTAATTCTATGTATAATTTTTTTTAAGGAACTTCTATAGTATTCTTTAATTCTTTTGCCAATTTACATTCCCACCAACAGTGCACAGAGTCCCTTTTCTCCACATCCTCACCGGCACTTGTGACCTTTTGACTTTCTGGTAATACTCATTCTAACAAATTTAAGGTGATATCTCATTGTGGTCTCCATTTGCATTTTCTGATAACTAATGATGTTGAGCCTCTTTTCATATGCTTGTGCATTTGTGTGTTTTCTTTGGGGAAATGACTACTGGTTCATTTACCCATTTTTATGTTTATTTTCTCCTTCTTCTTCTTCTTCTTCTTCTTCTTCTTCTTCTTCTTCTTCTTCTTCTTCTTCTTCTTCTTCTTCTATCAAGTAAGCTCTATACCCACTGTGAGGCTTGACCTCACAACCCTAAGATCATGAGTTGAATGCTCTACCAACTGAGCCAGCAGGTGCCCCTCATTTGCCCCTTCTTTTTTTCCCTGAAAGATTTATTTATTTAATTTTAGAGAGTGAGGAGGGGCAGAGGGAGAGGGAGAAAGACTCTCAAGCCGACTGCATGCCCAGCACAGAACTGGACGTGGGGCTTGATCTCATGACCCTGAGATCATGACCTGAGCCAAAATCAAGAGTCAGACAGTAATCAACTGAGCCACCCAGGTCCCCCTCATTTGCCCATTTTTAATTTGAGCTTTTTTTGTTTTTTTTTTTGCTATTGAGTTGTCTGTGTTCCTAATATATTTGGCATTATTACCTCTTGTCCAATTTATGATATGAAAATATTTTCTCCCTTTTTGTAGCTTCCCTTTTCATTTTGTTATGAATCCTTTGCTATGCAGAATCTTTTTAGTTTTAAGCAGTCTCACTTATTTATTTTTGCATTTGTTACTTGTGTTTTTGGTGTCAGATCCACAATATCATTGCCAAGACCAATAGCGAGTAGCTTTTCCCCAAGGTTCCCTTCTAGGAGTGTGATAATCTCAGATCTTTTTTTTTTCTTTTTCCTCTTTTTTTTTTTTTTGATAGTTTCAGTCTTATGTTTAAGTCTCTAATTCGTTGTGAGTTGGCTTCTGTGTAAGAGAAGGATCCAGTTTAATTCTTTTGCATGTGGATATCCTATTTTGCCTACACCATTTATTGAAGAGACTATTCTGTTCCTATTGTGTAATTTTGGCCCCTTTGTCAAAAATTAGTTGACTGGATATGTCTGGGTTAATTTCTGAGCTCTCTATCTTGTTCCATCAGTATATATATATATACCTTTTTATACCAATACCATTCTCCTTTGCTTACTATAGCTTTGTAATATAATTTTAAATCAGGAAGTGTAATGCCTCTAGCTTTGTTCTTCTTGTTCAAGATTGCTTTTGCTATTTGGAGTGTTAGGTGGTTCCATTAAAATGCAAGATTGTTTTTCTATATCTGTGAAAAATGCCATTAGGGTCTTCATAGGGATTTCATTGAATTTGTGGATTTCTTTGGGTAGAATGGGCATTTTAACAATATTAATTCTTCCAATCCATGAACATGGGGTATCTTTCCATTTATGTGTGTCTTCTTTGATTTCTTTGTGTTATAGTTTTCAGTATACGAATCTTTCACCTGCTTGGTTAGGTTTATTCCTCAGCATTTTATTTTCAACCTCATGTTACTTTAATTTTACATATATTGAAGTCCCAGTATGATAGTACCTTACTGATGGATCCATTTCTTTTTGTCCTTTTTATGGGAAATCTATTTTTAGAAGAACCACAGAAAAACCTTGTAAAGCTTTCTTTGGAATTTTGAATGGAGCTTATCGTACTTTCCCTTTGGGAACAAACAAAATTAAAAACAGACATTAGATGCAACATGATGATGCTAGTATTTATTTGTTGTTGTTTGTTTCTTTTGGTATAGCTGGGCTTGAGAACATATGTGTGACTATTAGCTACAAGCGGAGCCTCCAGTTACCTTCCTCTAAATCTAGAGTTTGGAATTGACAGACAAGAGTTGAAGTTTCAGATTCTAAATTTAGGAAAATTCACAGCCCCCTTTACAAGTCAGGCTTTCAGGACTATCTCTATAAAACAGGCCTTAGGCCTTGACTTGATTATGCTTACCAATTAAAGGCAAGGCAGAGAGACAGTGATCTGACTGGGGGAAGGACAGAGAGACAGAGGGGGAGAGAGAGAGGTAAAAACCACACATGAACCTTTATCCCAATCTAACCAAAAATGAAGCTGCTTTTATGGGAGGAGCAAGCAAGTAGGGGAGAAGAATGGGCAAACTTTTCTCCCAGCATTTAAAATAGAGTGCAGGGGATCCCTGGGTGGCTCAGCGGTTTGGCACCTGCCATTGGCCCAGGGTGCAATCCTCGAGTCCCGGGATCGAATCCCACGTCGGGCTCCTGGCATGGAGCCTGCTTCTCTTTCCTCCTGTGTCTCTGCCTCTCTCTCTCTCTCTCTCTCTCTCTCTCGGTCTATCATAAATAAATAAATCATAAATAAATAAATAAATAAATAAATAAATAAATAAATAAATAAAATAGAGTGCAGAAGTTCCTACTCTACATGAAATGGAAATCTGGAAAGTCAGAAAATCAGCCCTACATTTGCTTAATTTAAAAATTATTTTATATTTTGAAACAATGAGAAAGTGTTAGAAAGAATATCTATATTGTTTCACATTGCAATTAAATTCCTTTACTGAAAAAAAACAAACCTAGGGAAAGAGAAGGATGACCAAAGTTAGAACCATATCCTCTCTGTGGAAAACGTAAATGTTGAGAACAATAAGACAAAGGGAGTAAGAGAAATACAATGGATGGCCTTCATTTCAGTGGTTCAGACAAGATAGTTAATTACTTCCTGCTGCACTGTTAGATTCTAAATCTTATACTTTCAGCTTCCGGTAGAATCCACTAACTCTTCAATCTGCTTAAAATAAAGTTTCTTTTTGCCCAAACCAGACTATATTTCTGTTGCTTGTAGCCAAGGTCCTTAAATAATATACCACCAGGCAATTGTTGCAGATTGTGACATGGCACAGGCCAAGATGGAGGCCATTCAATTGACGGACAGGTCAGAACACCTGATCTCAAAGCCACTGATAAGAAATAGACTCCCAGGACTAGAATCAAAGGATTTATTTCTACAATATCACTCATTTTGAAATCTAGTCCACAGGTCCAAGAAATAGAAATAGAATGCAAACAATGGAAAATTTCTTAAAGAATTGTATTTCTGGTGAAAACAAAGCCTGGCAACGCATTAGATTATTCAAACTCTAAAATAACCCCAAATCTCACAAGCTGTAGGGTTACCGAAGTGGAATAGGCCCCACAGCTATCTCAGAAATGGGCTAGAAGTCACAGTCAAGAGAGCAGAATGGAGTCAGTCCTCCATTTATATTCTGGGACCATAACACACAGCAGCCATTCCTGGTACTAACCTCTGTGTTACTCAGAGTCCTTCAGTTGCAAGCAACTGGTAAGAATACTAATGAAAATAAAAAGGTGGGATTTATTAGAAAGATAATGTATATGAAGTTGATAAAATACCACCGCAGCACAGGAACCAGGGAATCAGAATCTGGAGTGTATGAGCACTGTACCTAGTCCCACACTAATCCTCAAATCAGCAGTTTTAAGTGTTTCCCTAAATCAGTTCCTCAGGATGACCATTGTTCCACATAATTTTGATTTGCCCAGCCCCTAATTTCCTTTCTCTTGGAATCATCATCAGGGGACCCCCCCTCTCAGCCATATTGTTATGATCACTTTGTGGACCACAGCTGATTGAAGAGGGGTCCACACCTAGACAAGCTGTGTTAGTGAGATTCCATTCATGAGAAATTCAGAATTTAAACTAAAGACGTGCTGGAAATTGGGAGTTGTCATTAAAATGAGAATTTTTAAAGAACTGACCACAAATCTCTGCTTCCAGGTTTGTCTTTCCTGGTTCCCACATTCAAAAGGTTTAATGGTTCAACATTTTCATGGACTTCATGAGATGTCATAATTATTTCAAAAAAAAAATTTCCCTGTCTACGTAAGTTAGCATGAGTCAGTGTATCTCACTGATATCTGGAGAAACCTCACCACCCCACTGACTACTTAAGGTCCTTACTGCAAGATTGGGTACTGATTTTTAAGCAGCATAAATGGCTGGACTAACCTTTGAAGCCAGCTTCTGGGATAAGCCCTAATCCCAGTAGAGAGAGTGCCTCATCATTAATTCCATACTGGCGCTCTGAAGGATGGACTCCTGCCATTAAAAAATAAATGAATAAACAAACAAACCTGTGTATAGCACATTTCCTGAAATTGGCATTTTAATCCTAAAGGAAGAGGATTATCAATCTGATTCTGCAGGTAACAGTAAGTTTTTTTAGAGAAAAAAACTTTTTTTTCTAGACTAAATCTCCTTAATTGACTATGGCCAAGAAGAAAACTGAGAGATCAGTGATAACTGTGGCCCTCAGAAATCCTCAGAAGAGAAGGAGTATTCCACAAAAAAGGTATATGTTTCATCAGAGACTGCTGTTAAGGATCATTATCTGCATAAGGGCATGGGAGTAGCCGAAGTCTTTCTCTGTCCTGCAGGAAAGAAGGGAGCCAGGAAGGACCCCTCACCCCCACCAGCAGCAAAGGAGACCAATTAAATATAAATCCTGTAAATGCAATATAAATTTTGAGTCTTCAGAACGCTCCATTTATGAACCCGGTCTGTCTACAAAGGGGGTGGAGCTCTTAAATCTTGATGTGGTTAAACCCAGATTGGACCAGACTTGGTATTTCCTGCTGTGTTGGCTGAAAGTAACAGCCACCGATTCCAGCTAGATTAATCTGAAGAGCAAAATCATTACAAGTTTTCAGAATTGTTTAAAGGCAAGCTTGCAGCTGGGGATCTAGTGAAAACTAGAACCACAAATCAAAAGCCATCTGGACCTTAAAGTGTTCTCTCTCCATCTTTCATTTTTATTTTCTCTGCATGTCATAGAAGAGCTAAGTTACCCTCCCACGTTCACTTAGCTGGTTTGCTATAGAGGTGGAACTGCAGTTCGAACCTTCTGACTTCTGGTTTTGAGCAATTTCTACTTCATTTTACTCTGCCTTGAGAGCAACTAAGATCAGCCACGCAAATCTAACTCCTTCCGTGTTTTACCAGTTGGCACCAAGTGACTAGGTATTAACTGAATTTGATGAAGAGTAGCATGAAGGCCCCTCTATCTCCCTCCTGCCACCCATCTGCTGCTTTTCCCACATTGTGTAGTAGGTGGAGTCATTGACCAAGAAGTCACATGGTCCCTCCAGGCTTTGCACCTCAATAGACAGACCACAGGCAAGTCGTTTCAACTCTCCAAATCCTGGCTTTCTTGTCTTTAAAGCGAGATCTTAATTGTATCACCCACAGAGCACTGCTGTGAAGTAAAATATTGCACATGAGTTACATCCACTAGCGCCCAGCACATGGTAAACCTGTCGATGGTACCAGAGCTACCGATTCCCAGGTCAGCCCTCCAGAGAGCTCTGCTGTCCCGTCTCCGGTTCTAAACATGAACACATGGTCTTGAGCATTCCAAGAGCAAGACATTTATATTGATAAAAACAATCTTTCAGTGCTTTTGTGGAGGAGGAAGTGAGGGAGAGATGAACTGACATTCATCTGCGACCACATCCAAGCGTCAAAGTCTGGTTTCCCCAAGAGAATGGCCAGTGTTTCTGGGCAGCTGGCGTATCCTCCCCTATTTCCCCAGCTGCATCAGCACCTGCTGAGTTAACCTGTGGCACGAGTCAAAGCCAATCTCTGCCAAAAACAAATCTCTTTCCTCCTGGCATGTTGAATAAGAGATAGGAGTGCATTAAACATTTAACTGAGACACTTCAAGAGGGTCTCAGGTAACAGGACGTGTTTTGAGATTTATTTGGCATGCGTTAAGTGCACATAAGATACCAGGAGATACAGGGAATGTTCCTGAGATTTTTTTTTCTTTTCAATCAGCTTCCTCTGTGACTTTTACAGTAGAATTTATTTTTAAAGAGGCATCATAGTTTTCAGGGTGCCATAATAAAATCTAAAATAAATGTTTTCACCCGGATAAGCACTATTAAAAGGAAAGGATACTGAATTCATTTAAATACATTTGCAAAAGATTGATTTTCCCCAGAGAGTGTACATAGTCTATTTCTTTAATTATTCTTGAAGTTTTGCCTATCAACTGACAATTTCCTACAGAAGGGAAGCAACACAGCCTGGCTTTCCTGACAGCAAAGAGCTATAATAATACTAGAATGAAAATGGGTTTGTCACTTTCCTTATCGGTTCTAATGTCGGAGTTCTGGGAGTCAGAAATGAAATAACCCCCACTCTAGTGAACACAATTGCTAAGAATATATTAAACTGAAAGTTAAATTCAAAGTCAACTTTCTCTAGTTTCTGAAGCTTAGGATGCTCACTTTTAACTCTAAGCAACGGTAGGGTAAGCTATACAAAATTGGAGTAAAATATGGTCTTATTTACTTTTTTAAAAAAGATTTTATTTATTTATTCATGAGAGGTGCAGAGAGAGAGAGAGGCAGAGACACAGGCAGAGGGAGAAGCAGGCTCCATGCAGGGAGCCCGACGTGGAACTCGATCCCGGGTCTCCAGGATCTCGCCCTGGGCTGAAGGCGGCTCTAAACAGCTGGGCCACCGGGGCTGCCCTACTTTATTTACTTTTAAGCTTCTCTAGCCCAGCCTCTGCCTAGGTGGCTGCTAACAGCAGGGTTTCTCAGCAATGCATAAGCAACCCATTCAGCCCTCCCCAACCCTTTGCTTAGCCTAGGTCACCAACCCCAGGTCTCCTATTTTAGCATACACGTCTTCCTTAGGAGCTGCGGTTTCATTCTTGTCATTGGGTCATAGCTTCCTGAGCCCCATCCTCCCCTCAAAAGCCACCATCTCTGCTGAAGAGTAGTGTGGTTATATAACATTGTGAATATACCCAATGTGCACCATTGTGATTTGTTCGCTTAAAAATTGGTTGAAAAGTGGTCAATGTTACACTGCGTCCCTTTTACCATACACACAAAGACTAATAGCCTCTAACTTTACTCCTAGGTAGCAGAGGGCCTTGCATCCCAGAGGACCCTGGCCTGTTCCCAATAGGTCCACCATCTCTATCTTTTTTTTTTTTTTAATATTTTCTTTTCTTTAAGACTTTATTTATTTACAAATGAGAGAGAGAGAGAGGCAGAGGGAGAAGCAGGCTCCATGTTGGGAGCCCGACGTGGGACTCGATCCCGGGACCCCAGGATCAGGCCCTGGGCTGAAGGCAGCGCTAAGCCACAGAGCCACCCAGGCTGCCCCACCATCTCTATCTTTGCAGGCCAAAAGCAAAAGCTTTGTGGGCTAACCATAGGTACACAGAATACAACCACGTGTGCATACCCCTCCCCTTCTCCTTCAAGAGTTGGGATACAATTTGCCCCTTGAATCTCCGTGGGTTCATGACTCTCTTGAAACCAATTGAATTGTAGGAGATGCTGTGTACAATTTTGAGGATAGATGACTAAAGGCAATTCATCTTTCTTGCTTGCTCAAGCCCTCGCAGCGGCCCCCTCAGCCACCAGGTGGGCAGTCCCACTACCCTGAGGCTACCAGGCTGTAAGGAAGCTCACACTGACACAGAAAGACCAATGGAAAAGCCCAAATGCTACATGAAAACCGAGGGGGGCGCAGCCCTCAGCTGCTCCAGCTCCAGCCACGCTCTGACGGCCTTGCGGGAGGCCCCGAGCCAGTGCTATGGGCCAGCCCTTCCCAGACCCCACACTCACAGACCTGCAAGAGGTAGTGAAATTACTGCTGTCCACTTTGATCCAGAAATTGTTATGCAGCGAATAGAGAACCGGAACAGAATTTGGTACCCGAAGGTGGGTGCCATTAAAAAAAACAGGTGACATTGGGTTTAAGACCAAACAGACATCAGGAGAGTCTTGATGAGCCTTTTAAGAAAAGCTTAAAGGGCCTGAAGAAAAGTTTAGTAGAACCTTAAAGATCTCATGAAGGCTGTCTGTGGAATCATGAAGAAAAGTAAGGAACGTAATATGGAATACTATATTCCATGTAGCGACAGAAAGTTGAGCAAAGCTGTCATCTGAGGTAACATGGAAAATAGCAGATGTACCTAATGAACTTGATGATCCAGCTAAGGAAACTTCTAGGCAGAATGTTGAGAGTGGTGCCTGGTTTCTCCAAGCTGCCTATCCAAAAATGAGAGAAGAGATGAACTAAAAAGCAAATTCTCCAAGTTTGGAGTTGGACTGAGAAAAGACCCCGAAAATAGACTTCTTTTTTTTTTTAAGATTGTATTTATTTATTCATGAAAGACCCACAGAGAGAGAGACAGAGACACAGGCAGAGGGAGAAGCAGGCTCCATGCAGGGAGCCCGATGCAGGACTCGATCCCGGGACTCCAGGATCACGACCTGAGCCAAAGGCAGACACTCAACCCCTGAGCCCCCCAGGGTCCCAAAATAGGCTTTTCGGCTAGCAACAGCTTCTCAAAATAGGAAAGGATCTCAGGTCATAGATTAAATCCAAAATGTGACTAGAGGATTATCAGAAAGACCTAAGGCAGTGCCTCCTGGCACCTTTCCGACAGGCAGAAGGGCCTCAGAGGACCTTAGGGTCATGGCTTCCAGTCAGACAAAGGGATTCCTAAGAGTCTTAAGAGCATTGTCCCTCAGTAGCCTTCCAGGTAAACTCTCAGTGGAAAGGGGCTTATCCTGAAGAAATCTGTGGGCATGAGGTAAACTAGAAATGAATAGCCAGGAAGCCTCTCCAACATTTAAAAAAAAAAAATAGTATTTGCGAAAACTGAATGTGAAAAAAAACCTTTGGAGGTGATCCACCTGGTACAGCCTTTTGTCTTTGAGATTTTGTGTGTCTGTGAGCAAGAGCCACAGAAAGGCCCAGCTTATGAGTAAATGTGTCAGGAGATGCCCCCAAAAGGATCTGGGCCCCCTTGTTGACCGGGTCATGCAACTGGTCACTGTCCAAGGTCAAGGACGTCTCATCCACATCCTTAATTAAAAAGGCACAATGAGGAATTGGATTCAGTTTGGAGGCCCAGATACCTGAATCTGAGGGGGACCAAAAACAACAAAATAGAAACATACTGAGATTAGAAATAGAAAAGCAGAATGTGACCACCAAATAAAGCTCATAAGCCCAACAGTGAAGGTATCGTGAAGCAGAGGGTCCTGGGATGTTAAGAAGAAATACCTAAAAACAGATCACTGTGGGGAGGATGCAATATGTGTTACCTTCTGGTTATAACTCACCCTAGCAGCCCCCGCAGGTCATATCCACCTCTTTCCCCACAGGGTTTTAATGAAGTGGATATGGAGGTATAATTTTGATCCCTAACCTTGAGGCTCTAGGCATGGAGAGGGCTTTAGGTACAAACTTAGCATTTTTCTTTTTTTCTCAGAAACCCCCATGTCTGATTTCATAAATACAAAACTTAGCATGATACATTTAATTGTAATTTCTTCCCCGGCCTAGGTAAAGTTCAATCTGAAACAATTTCAGAGCATTTCATTTTAATGATTGAAATGTGTATTCAATTCCTATAAAAATCCAAAGCTCCATTCTGAATGCAGTTGACATTCTCCAGCACATCATTTAAATTTCTCCTAGTAATTTTCTGCCTTCTGTGAGACAGTGATATTACATTGCCTCAAGGCATTTTGCATATTTTGTTGATTTTAACATTTAAAGTCCTGGTGGTTTTTACTCTCTCATTATGTCCCTGTTCATGTCCCATATTTCCCTCTACTCCTCTCTAGAGAGCAGTGAGAGAGTTGAAATAATTTGTGTGAGTTTAAAAAGCAATTTCTCTGAGATGGGGATGGATGAGGGTTTGAGACGGGAGCACTGATGAAGATACCAGGAGTAAAGGCAGCTTGCTCTGGTTATGAGGGCTAGGAGGATAACATGATTAAATTCGTCTACTGACGATGTAGAAGTCATCAAAATAAGATGGAAACTGAAGACTACGGTCACTTTCCCTACATTTAGGGAAACAAACAATGAATTTGTTAAACCACTATATTATTTGCAATTTCTTAGGCAAAAAAATGAGAAAATCATGGGGTAAAATGGACAAGGTATACCAGGTCTCTCACCTTTCAAAGGTAAACTCTGTTGAGTGGAGAAGAAAAACTTGAAGGAAAACAGGGGAGAAGAATAAGCTCATCTGATCAAAAAGCAATGCCAAGAACCATTGTATCTTTCAAAAATTTCCAAACACCTCCCTTCCAATGTATTGGCATGAAAAAGAAGATCTTGTCTCAGATCAAGTGATTACTATGTCTATGTATTATATATTTTCCTTATGTAATTTATATTGTAATGTCTAGACTATGATGCACAATTCCAGGAACGGTTAAACTTTATAAATATTTTCATTTTTGATCTTTACCAATCATTTCTTCTCATTAATCTGCTTTTTTTTTTGGCCTACATCTTTTCCATTTATCTATCCAACCATCCACCCATCCATCTTACACTAACGAGAAATGCCGGTGTGGTAGATTCAAGATGGTCACACATTTTTTTGACCCTTTCCAGTTGAGAGCTAGGATCTATATCCCGTCTTTTTGAATCCAGTTGGGTTTTGCAACTACTGCAACCAATTAGAATGATAGATCAAGCTGAATTAAGGTTTCTCCATTTTTTTTTTTTTTTTGAGCCAAGACTTAAAAGATTGGAAACTTCTACTTCCTATTTCTTGAAATACTTGTCCTGGGGTGAGTCAGTCACCTCAAGACAAGTTCGATGCCCCTGAGTCTACTGTCGTATGAGGTGGCCGAAGCTAGCCACATGTGGAGGCCCCATGGAGAGAAATGACCAGCTAGCTCTAGTGATAGTCATGTGAGTGAGGAAGCTTCTTGACTCCAGCCACAGGTCATCTGATTGCAAACATGAGTGACCCTAAAAAACAACCTACCACTGAGTCCATCAACACCCAGGAAAGATAAAAATAATATATTGTTACTTGAAGGAACCAAGTTTTGGAATGGATTATTACATAGCAGTAGATGACCAGAACAACCATACACCATGCTGAGTATTGGGAGGCTGCAAAGAGAAAGAAAATAAGAACCCCTCCCTCAAGGGAACAATAGAAAAAAAATTTAATTCACATTATAAGAAGAGTTCTTCTTCTTCTTCTTCTTCTTCTTTTCTTCTTCTTCTTCTTCTTCTTCTTCTTCTTCTTCTTCTTCTTCTTCTTCTTCTTCTTCTCTTTAGAGAGAGAGAGTGTGTGTGTGTGTGCAGACATGCAGGGCAGGGGAGAGGAAGAGGGAGAGAATCTGAAGAGGCTCCACACCCAATTGGAGCCCACAGCTCCATTTCCTAACCCTGAGATCATGCCCTGAGCTGAGATCAAGGGTCAGACCTTAACCAACTGAGCCACTCATGCACCCCAGTTACCCTTACTGCGGTTAACGAGGGCTAACATAAGGTTTCATAGCAGGATCACTACTGAAGTAAAAGAGAGGTGAATTTCATTATGTGCATTTAAAAAATTATCTGAGCCTTGGCTTCTTTATCTGTAAATCTTGTAAAGATTAAATAGGTTGACCACGTAAAATGCTTAAACGATGGTCTGGCCCCATAGTAAACGATCAATGTGTGTTACCTGCTATTATTATTACTATTCCTGTTTTTATCACCAGTAGCAGCGGCAAACACCTCCATCCCAAGATGAACTGAAAAGACAATAATTCTCTCACTTTAGTTCTGCCAGCCTTGGTGGGGGACAAGTCCACAGCTACGCTTCTGCCTCCCATACTAATGTTCTTTTGAGCATCTTTGGTCTTCAACAGCCACCAAAGAGTTGTATTGTCATACGTCACACCAGTCTGTCTCAAATCATCATTTCTCAGTAGCATCTAGGGGGAGACATTATGGCATAATGTTTAAGAGGGAGTTCAAATCCTGTTTTGAAAATACACTGGCTGTGTGACTCTCTGTGCTTCAACAGTCTCATCTTCAAAGCAAAATATAATTTTTTATCTACCTCAAGCAGTTGTGGAGACGATGCAATGGGATAATATGTGTAGAGCCCTTGGCACATAATATGTAATAAATGTTGTGATTGTAATTATTATTCCTATTATTAACACTGGCAAGGACAACTAATATAGTCCCCACTGCATGCTACTCATTTTTCTATATTACCAATGAGCCACTTCTATATTAGCAATGAGCCAATCTATAGCCTTTGATCATAATTATTACCATTTCTATAAAAAAAACTGAGATGCAGAGATAAGTTGCTTTCCCACTGCCCCTTGCAACAACCTTAGAAAGTCAAACTTGAATCCACATCTGTCTGATTTCAAGCCTCATACCTTTGCTGCTTTGTGATTCCCTCTTGAAAAAAAACATTAATATTTACCATAAGTGGGAATTAATTACATTCTTACTTTATGTGGGTTGCTAGATTTATCAAGTAAAAACTTTAAAAAAATATTCATTTTTATCTGAAATTCAAATTTAGCTGTGTGTCTTATCTGGCAACCTGGTGTTTTTCTGTCTTTCTGGCTGGTAAGCCTAAGAGCATTTTTGCTTTGTTGATGGCCATTGAAAACCAGATATCTTGCCTTTTGCCACTTATATTTTCATTTTCATTTCAGACGAAATTTGGTTGAGGGAAGGATCACATTCTTATAGTGCATACCTCCTATGCTTAAACTCATGGGTTATTACCCAAACAGATTGAAGGTGCTCCTTGGAGAAAAAGACTTTGTCTCTCTCTCTCTCTCATGTTTGTGTCTCCGAACACTACATATAACACCTCTGGACACTCAAACAATGCTGTGGAATGAAAACAGCAGTCAAGGTTTTTAGGAGTCCTTCAGAGGGAAGATTTGAACTGTCAGAAAATGTTTAGCAAATGGTGTGCACAGCAAATATGAAATCGCAAGAACTTTCTATAGGTGTTGGGCAATTTAGAAACTAACACTCTTTTTTTTTCTTCCACAACCAGAAGAAACTCCAAACCCACTCATCCAAACCCTGGGTAGATGCTTTGATGACTTGCTTATTCATGTTGAAGCTCTAAACAGATGAAATGGACCAATACTAGCATATCTAAAATGCTAAATACTTTGGACCAAAGTCTGATTCTAAATAGTATTATACCGGGAAAGTCTCATCATCATCATTATCATCATCATGACCCTACAGCTACTTGCACACTGTGTATCTTCAAGATTCCATTCAGTGAGAAAAAAATCATAAACTAAGAAAACCCTTTGGAGGAAGCAAGGGAAGTACTGATTAAGTTTCAGTCACAGGAAAGGACAATGGAGCCCCTGAAATAAAATTACCACAAGAACCAAAAGCAGTGTGTTTGGAATGGAGGAAAAGGAAAAAAAAATAAAGTTATTGATCCGTGAACTGGAAAATATGGGAGATCTGACTCAGAACAGACCAGCACTCCGGGGAAGTACATGCATCTAAAAAGCAGTAACCCTGTCAGCTTTGGGTAGCTTCTGCGTGGGGATCTGGTGACACAGTCTCCCTGGAGGGGTGGAGTGATCCACCCTGCGCAGGCCAGGAATCAGAAGTAGCAGCCATCAGAATGGAAGAGAAATGGAGTAATCCAACCCATTGCTGTGAGCTTGAGCGGTGGTACAGTTGACCCTTGAACAACACGGAGGTTAGGGGTGCCCACCCCCAGTGCAGTCGGAAATCCGTGTATAAACTTCTGACTCCCCAAAAGCAAAATGACTGACAGTCTGCTGTCAACCAGAAGCCTGGCCAATAAAATAAGCATTCAGTTAACATATCTGGACATATTCTTACAATAATGTAAGCTAGAGAAGAGAAAACGTTATTAAGAAAATCACATTTACATCACTGCACCGTATTTATAAAAAAAAAAAATCCACTTGGAAATGGACCCACATAGTCCAAACCCATGCAGTTCAAGGGTCAAATATAATTATTTACTGTGGACAGTTCTCTGCCGTATATGACTTTGTATAATTTACTTAACATCTCTGTATCTCTATTCTCTCCTCTGTAAAGTAGGGTTAAAAATAAGACCTGTGTCATGTCTGTCATATGTGCTAGGGTCAAGTAACAATATAATCAATGCTTACTGTTACTATTACTCTTTTCCTGTACTGCTGTAGCAGGTAGTGATAATGCTTTCTTACAGCTATTGCCTTGGGAGCCCAAAATAGTTTGGACCTTGAGTTTCTCTGACACTGAGGGGTTGAGAGAGAATTTCCCTTTTGTGGGCCCATCTATCCCAGGCAGTAGAGGAAACACCCAATCTCCTCAGCCTACCCTGGAATCCCGACACCAGTTCTCCGGCCTCGCAGTCTAGCAGAACGCCAGAGCTCCTCCAAAGAACCAACTGGACCGTGGGTGAGAGCATTCTCCAAGCTCAGGGCATGCACTGTGGGGCCGGGACCAGCTCTGGGATCCGGGAGTGAAGAGGGTGGGCAACCTGGCCAATGCTACACACACAGGAATGCCTGTGTCCCTCATGAGGGCCTCTATCTGGCCTTTACCCTCTAGTCCGCCATCCCAAAGTATGATACTGCTCCCCCAAATACACAGGCACAGAAAAGAAACTAATACTAGCAAATCTGTATTTTTCTGTAAGAAAAAGAGGTACGGTGGAAAAGGGTGAAAAGATACACATTGCTGGGGTAAAGAGGGAAGAACAAAATATATTCCATAGATCACTGATAGGAAAGCTTCCCTTGTTTTGCATTTCCATCAAGGAGAAAAGGGACACAACCCTCACGTCTCCTTTTTCAGGACCTGAGCCATTTTTTCCTGGATTCTGGAAGTTAAACCTACATGATTTTTTTCTTTCATCCATGCGGTATAGCCCATGTTTAATCATTAGCAATTCCTGGTGTGGCTGGCGTCAGGAGTTTGATGATAGCAGGGTGTGACATTGGATTTTTTTTTTTTTTTTGAAGAAATTTCAGAATGTTCCTTTACCCTCTCAGTAGACCTTATTTGTTTAAATTCCAGAGAATTTATTTGGAAAAATGAAAAACGAAAAGAACAAAAAATAATCCTATATATGTTTCTCAACATTTTTTCCTCCTGATGATTCATCTTATTTTGGTTTTGCTGACTCACAATTTCTTTGGGGGGTTTGGGACCCTACAGCAACGAGCTACTTTAGTGCTTCTTTGCTTAAGACAAAACAAAACAAAAAATCCAAAAAATGAACAAACCACAGTCTCCTGGCTAAAGCGCATTTACAGGGATTTATTTATTTCTTTTCCCCCATCAGTACTCAACACAAATACGGTACTTACAATTCATAAAATGACAGCATGCAATGCTCTTTTCAACACTTTCAGAAATACATTTAGTGGTGTGTTTGTGGATGGCAACATCATGTCGATGCATTTATCCATCTGCCTTTTTACTAAATTGGAGATCAACACAGGGTAGTTGATGTCTACCGTGGATTATAAGTGCTGTCCTCACCACTTCTGAAAATGAGTTAGACCAAAAGCTATAAACATGAATCCGCAATATTTTACTTGGAATTGGAAAACTACAAATATCAAAATAGCTTATTCTATATTGCTTCTTCTGTGGAAGAGATATCGTCTGTGGAGACTATGTTGGCTAGAATTTTCTCTCCAAAGACACGAAGCAAACAAACAGAACAGTAAAAGTCCTTTCCCTTATAGAGAAGCCCTTGCCAGTGTTCCTAGGAACCAATGAGTAGGAGCCCATCACGTAAGACTTTCCACTTCTGTCTATGGCCTGTGAATATATGCATAATTCTGAAGGCTCCGGGGAACTTGCCAAAGCGCCCAGAACGTGAGGCTCCAAGCTCCTCAGCCACCACATCCGCAGTCCGAGCAGCCTTAGGCCAGCAGGCCGTGAGAAGGCCCCAAGTAGAGCCCAGCTAGAGCGGCTCTCCATGGGGATGGAAGCCTCCAGACTGCATGAAGGGGGACACCCTCAGATCACATGACAAGCCAGTATCCAGCGGTGCCAGCTTCACATCACTGACTGCAATTGCCTGGAATACCCTGAGCTGGGATAAGGAACACAATTAGCAATGTGGTTTTAAGCCACACACACACTCACACACACACACACACACACACACACGTGTGTGCACAGAACACGGAACACAGCTGTCCCCCCTGGGTGTTTGCTGATTTTTGGAGCATAGGGAGAGACCAAGAATCTGGCTTCAGGGTTCAATCCTCGCATTGCAAGGAGGCTGAGAACGCAGAGAACTTTCGAAAAGTCAAGATGCTGAAGAGACAACACTTGGAGAAGCACTTGTGAAAGTCAAAACTCAGGAATACGGGCCGAGGAAATGGCTGCGATTTAATTTTAAGATTATGGCTGACTTTTCCTCCCCTACACCTGCCACCACAGCAGCAGGGCTGTGACAGGAACAGGAGATCACAGGTAAGAGTTGCAACGTGCAGACGGCATCCGAGGACTTTTTACAGAAACCCCAGACAACCGGAGGGAGGACCCTAGAAAAATCGGAAGCCAACGGCGCCTATGGCTCTGGCTACTGTTAAATGGCCTATGGACTAAAGCCTGCTTACCTCAGGTCCGATTACCTCATACCTAGCCTTCAACAAGAAAAAAAAAAAATCACAAGACATGTTAACGGACAAGGAAGACAAAAGTCTCCAGGCAGGACCAAGCTGTAGCTCTTATATGCGGTAGATATTGTCTCCAGAACAACTGAATTAATCTACCTGAATTGAGGTGATTTTTCTTCATTGCACATACGGCTTGGTGACCAGATCACCTGTTTGACTTATAAATTGTGCTAAACTTTTAAAGACTGTAATACTGAGTTTAATTAACACATGTAACCTGCTGAATAATACTCTCTACCTTGGCTCTGGGCTCAAATGGCAGGTCGTCAGTGAGTCTTTCCATCACTTAAAGCAGCAGCACCTCCACACGCTCCCGATCTGTTCTCCCGGCTTTCCTTTTCATCAGAGTATTCACCTTTGTCCAACACACTGTAGAGCTCGCTCAATTGCTCATTATCTGGCCTCCCTCCACTCGAAGGTCAGCTTCCTGAGTGCTGTCTGCTTTACTCATTACCCTTTGTAAAGTACCTACAAAGGTTAAGTGTTTGGTAAATGTGTGCTCAAGAATGGATAAAGACGCACTCCATCAATATTTATCTACAGTCACGTAAGTATAGCAGATTCCATGATCGTAGTTAACCTCTATTGAATTCTTGCTCTGCACCGAGAACTGTGCTAGACAACTCTGGATTTTACGTGGATCACCTTAGTTAAGCTCTACCACAACACTGTATGTCAGTGCTATTATCTTTTCCCTTTCGCAAATGAGAAAACTGAAAACAAAGAGATGGAGTAAATTATCCAACATCCCCCACAGATAAATTGGACGTTAAGAAAACCTCTTCGAACTTTAGTTAAATTATCGAAATTATAAGCCATAAATGATAGGAACCCACTCACTCTAAAGAAGAACCAATATACACATCTCTGTAAGATTTCTTCTTTTAAGATTTATTTATTCTAGAAAGAGCATGTGAGCAGGGGAGGGGACGAGGGAGAGGGAGAGAGAGAGAATCTCAGGCAGACTCCCTGCTGAGTGCACGGAACCTATGGAGGGCTCAGTTCCAAGCCCCTGGGATCAGGACCTGAGCCCAAATCAAGAACCCAGTGCTCAACCAACCGAGTCATCCAGGTGCTCTTCTCTGCAAGATTTTTGAGAAGGTGTATAAAACATGGGCCACCTGGGTGGAGCAGCTGGTTAAGCATCTGACGCTTGGCTCTAGCTCAGTAGTGACCTCAGGGTTGTAAGATTGGGGCTCCTTGCTTAGGCCCACATCTGTAAGTTTCGCTCTCCCTCTGTCCCTGCCTGATTTCTCTCTCTCTCTCTCTTTAAAATAAATAAATCTTCAAAGATAAAAGAAGGTATGTCAAACAATCCTGCCATCATCAGGCCACTACGCATGTCCAGTATAAAAAAAGGGAAAGCTAGGAATTGGAAGGGGTTTCTCAGAAGTAACATAGTTGTCTTTTTAGGTGGCCATTATTAGATCGCTAGAAAGGGTTACGGCTTTATTCCATCTGCCTTCCTCCCTCCCTCCCTCATCTCTACTCCCTCAAGGGCTCTGCTGCCCAAGGGAACAATCTGAAGAGGATCTCTCACTTCCACACTTGCTGGACTTCAGAACCTCACAGACCCTCCTTAGCTCACGTACCAAGGTGAGGTGTAGCGAGAGGATCTGCAGTAGCTTTACGTGGGTCCTCTGGAGTTTGGAGGCGTGCATGGCCATAGCAGAATGTCTCTAACTCTCACTGGGATAGTACTGAAGCTCGACTGAAAAATACCTGGAGTGGCTTCTGTTGGCAGGGCCCAAACACAGGGAGCCACTTGTAGCCCTCACTCCTGGCCATTTGCGAGGATAGAGCAGGGGTTAGGGATCAATCCATGTTGAAGGTCCCCATTTCTGCTGGGGGGCTTCTAGGGCAGAAGCTCGCTGTCAGAGACTGTGGAATAAACCGAAACCCACCAGATGAAGGACCTGAGTTGAGGATGACCAGGTGTTAGTGAGAGAGGACATCACAGGCATCACAAAACCAAGACGAAGTCCCCACAAGTTCCGTAAAGAATGAAATGCACTACATACTAAGTTTTGGATGTCTGCTCCAGAGCAACTGTTGTGAGCTTTTCAGCAGTGGCCAAGAGAATATAAAATTGTAAGACCAAAGAAGTAAAAAATAAATGTATAAGAAGTTTATACCTAGTTCTAATTTCTTTTCTCTTTCCCTGTGTTGCTTCAGATTTCTTCTATGTCAGGCAAGAGGGAAGAAGAGTAAGTGAACAGACTCTACACTCATGCAAGACCACAAGCCCAGGTCAGCAAGAGCTGGAATAGGAAAGGGAGTGGCTTTTAACTAGATTAAGATTTAAGTCAGTTGTGGTCTGCTCTGGAGTTTATAACTCATGAACTTCTTTTAACTAAAAGTTCTCAAGAAGCTATGGGATCTGTGTGTCTTGGATTTCATCAAGAAACAAGAGGGCAAGGTCAAATTAGACATGTCAAAAACAATAGTGGAGAAAAATGAAAGTTTCCTGTTGTCCTCGACTGAGATTAGATGATTCATAAATAAATTACAGTGATAGTGCTCGTACTATATATATTCTTAATATATCAGAAAATAATTTAAAAGGGGTATAAAATAATCCAAAAACACTAAAATATGGCAAAATCAGGGGTGGAATCAACTTTCTATTTTGGTACGAAGGGTCTAGGCTTGTAGCATCAGTCCTGTCATAAACAGGTTATTTTTGACATGGATTCCGCACTTAATCTCAGTCAACAATTTTGCGTTTGCTCCAATAGCCGTGTGTGGGATTTCAATTCGTAGTAAAGACTGATACAGTAGACACAGTGGCATATCCAATCTCTAAGAGACTGTAAGATTACCAAAATTATGTGTGAAGGGATAGCAAAGGATCGACTTAGTTGAGAATATAACAACCATGATCATTTTTTTAAATTCAGGTATGATTAACACACAATGTTATAGTAGTTTCACATTTACAGTGTCATGATTCAACAGTTCTATGCGTTTCTCGGTGCTCATCAAGAGTAAGTGTCCCTAATTCCTTTTCTCTATCCCACCCAACCGGTCATCCATCTTCCCCTAGCAACTAGGAGTTAATTCTCTGCATTTAAAAGTCTTGTTTTTTGGGGATGCCTGGGGGTGCTCAGCGGTTGAGTGTCTGCCTTCGGCCCGGGGTATGACTCCGGGGTCTTGGGATCGAGTCCCACCTTGGGCTAGCTGCATGGAGCCTGCTTCTCCCTCTGCCTGGGTCTCTGCCTCTCTCTGTGTCTTTCATGAATAAATAAATAAAATATTTTAAAAATAAATAAATAAATAATAAAAGTCTGGGTTTTTTTTACTCATCTTTTTTTTCTTCATTCATTTGTTTTGTTTCTTAAATTCCATATATGGGCGAAATCATGTGGTATTTGTCTTTCTCTGACTGAATTATTTTACTTAGCATTCTATCTCTAGTTCCATCCATGTTTGTTGCAAATGGCTAGATTCCCTTTTTAATATGTATAATAAGTATAATATAGCAATATATAGTAATATATTAGTATTAATAATACAATATATTATATATTAATATATTAATATAATCATATATAATTACATATTATATAATATTATATTATGTATTATATATTATATATATTATAACCCTCGTCTTTTTTATCCATTCTTGTCAATGGACACTTCATTTGGTTGCTTTCATATCACGCTTATCATAAATAACACTGCATAAACATAGAGGAGCATATATTTTTTCTAATTAGTGTTTTTATTTTCATATTCTCAACACCCAGTAGTAGAATTACTTGATCATATAATAATTCTATTTTTAATTTTTTGAAGAACCTCCATACTGTTTTCCATAGTGGCTGCACCAATACACATTCCCACCAACAGCACACAAGGGTTCCTTTGCTGCATATCCTCACCAGCACTTGTTATTTCATTTGTTTTTTATTTCAGCCATTCTGACAGGTGTGACATGATACTTATTGTGGTTTCAATTGGCATTTCCCTGATGATCGGTGATATTGTGCATCTTTTCATGGGTTCGTTTACCATCTGTATATCTTCTTTGGAAAAAAGGTCTTTTCAAGTCCTCCACCCATTTTTAAAATATTTATGTATTTATTTTAGAGAGAGAGCACAAGGGGGCAGGGGAGAAGGAGAGGGAGAATGAGAATCTCAAGCAGACTCCCTGCTGAGCACGGAGCCCAACTGGGGACTCCATCTCATGACTGAGCCACACAGGTGCCCCCCTCCACCCATTTTTAATTGGAATTTTTTTCAATGTTGCATTGTATACATTTTTTTATATATTTTAGATATTAAACCTTTTATCAGATGTATCATTTACAAATACCTTCTCCCATTCAGTAGGTTGCCTTTTTGTTTTGTTGATAGTTTCCTTCATTGTGCGAAACTATTGGTGTAGTCCCAATAGTTTAATTTTGCTTTTGTTTCCCTTGCCTGATAGTTAGAAATATGGTTCTATGGTGGATGTCAAAGAAATTACTATGTATGTAGGAATTTTATATATTTTATTTACCATGATCATTGACTGAGTGATGCCAGACCCTGTACAAAATACTTGACTCATTTAATCTTCACAATTGACCCATGAGGTGGGTTTATTATCATTCCCATATATTTCACATATGAGGAAACTGAGGCATGGAAAAATTAAGAAACTTGTCACCCATCTAGTAGGTAGCAGACAGGACCTGAACCCAAGCAACCTGAATTCAATGGATGCTTCCTTTAATATTTATGTAAAAAGAAGACCTCTAGTGGCAAAACAGAACTGGTCAAAATTCTGTAAAAGTCGTTATAAAATTATAAGCGAGTTGTTCCTCTGTGTTTCCTTGAGAGCCCAGAACTCCTAATGCCAGAGGTGTCAGTTTTGAAAAATTTCCTCTGCCCAAAGTTGATTATAGCATTATTATAAAATTCTCAGTGCTTGTCTCTTTTGGAGCTTCAAACTCAGTATGGTGGACAGGGATTTCTTTAAAGTCAAATTTAGCTGGAGGGTAAATATTAATCATTAAAGGTGCACTGGCCCCAAAGGCTTAGTGTTTCTGTTCTTTTATCTTTACACTTACTTCCTGTAATACAAATAGTACAAGATTATATATTTTCTTTTTTTCCTTTTTTAAAAGCCTAAATATATATTGGTTTCATACTTTGTATTATTATTTTAGCAACTCTCTAGTTGAAAGAAATGTGAAGTGCTCAGAAATAATGTATTCACTCCCTCAGCTACTAGCAGTGTTGCTGGCAATGGTTCCCAATTGAATTCATCTCTAGCAATTATCCTTGGCTGAAAGAAGTAGGCTCAGTCAATATTAAGACACTTCCTTGAGGACTGCTGCAATTTAATAAGTAGTCAAAGTTATGGCACAAAGCTCTTGATATCCTTGACTCAGTTGAGACAGTTCTGAAGGACCATCTCAGCTTCAGAAACCCAAGAAACAGGTAAAATCAGGTGAGGCCTCTGCTGCAACTTACCACAATTCAGTTTTATCCTCTGCCCTATTTTGCCTCCCTCATCCCTCATGTGTGTTGTTCTTCAGTAAATGCACTCCCCAATAAACCTGCATGCAAATCCCAGAGTCTGTTTCCCAGGGAATCCAGCCTAAAAGAGTTGGTACAGGCAGCAAACAAAAAAATTGATTTTGGAGCTAGATCCGCCACTAGCCACGTGACCATAAGGAGCCCATCCCTGGAGGTAGGTAGTGTACTCATAGCCCCCGACATGCACTTGCACCATAACTCATACAATTTTTACCAATCAGGTGAACTAGAATGAGATACTGGTGAAATGGGATGTGCTGGCAGGTGCAGTATCTTAGGATTTTGAGACTTGGGAAAAATAATAATTATAAGAATGATGGAATCAGATGGTTGTTGCTGGGCTAATGGACATATTGGGGAGGATCATGAAAAGCTAATGATGACGAATCACCAACATGAGAGTGTGGCAAAATCAGTGAGTCTCCTTGTCACCACCACACAGAGACTCTCTTTCCTTTAGCTATAGAGAAAAAGCTGAAGATCAGACCCGGGCTTAATTATAAAAGGATTTGCTCCAGAGTAGGTTGACTCCTTAACTCCAGCAGGTACGATATGCCAAGGTCAGGGCACTGATGAAGAAAGAGTGGGACTCTGAGACATGCAATGGGCACTTCTGGGAAAATGTACTAAAGGATCCTGACTCTCCAGAGTCCTCGAAACCACTAGGCTACAAAAACATCTCATTCCTCCTTTTTAATGATGCTCATTCTCTCCTTGTTGGAAATCAAAGCATAGGTTTCTGACCTGAAAGACAATTAAGATGTTTGGAGATGATGGTCCATACGAAGTGAAGTGGAAATATCAAAACTATCAGAACAAGTAATAAAGCAAGAAATGAGTTTAAAAATGGGGAAGCTGAAGTTGATAGTCTACCTAACTCTGAGAAAACTAGCGGAGAACCATATTCTATTGGAGGTCCCAGAGAGCACTCCATTTACTGAAGTGATAAAGAATGTGCTGGGGAGGAGGGCAATGACATTTTAGGAGTTTATTGGAGACTGTCCTCTGCAGACCATAGCTAATGGTAGGGTACGCTGGGGGAGGAAGGAAGCCTGACACATGGAGAGCTACGGAGGGAGTTAATAGAACAGGTATTTCCAGAGTAAGATAAATAGTCCACAAAGGCGTTCGAACCACGCAACTAAAATAAATCAATGCTGAGCACTTGCAGAAGGCCTCCCCAGTCCTAAGTCGTGACTCACCACCCAGTTTCTCAGAGCTGCTTCTTAGAGCTGGTAATTCACTGACCGCAGGAGAGGTTCATTAACCATGAGAAAGGAACCTATAGCACCATGACAGGTATCTAGATAAGTCCCTCAGTCCTTCTCCAAAAGAACCCTGACACTGTGGCTGTATATTGGAAAAATAAAGAAATATTCAAACACAAGGCTTCTAAGGAGGGTCGGATTATTGAAGAGTCCTGGCCTAAATCCAGCTCCCAGTGTGTCTGTGATTCTGTGGATACGTCCAGGGCTCTCACTTGGCTAACCTCCTTCCTTTTTAACCTCCTGGCTCAAAGGGATACCTGGTGGCTCGGCAGAGTCTCTACCTGGATTCCTTGATCTGTGATGTAAGAGCTACCACAGCAGTGAGAACAAACAGAAATCTTCTGAAACTTCCTCACAGGATGGTAAGTCCAAAACAATATTGCCTACGTCTGTGAATATAATAAAAAATATTGAAGTGTGAAGTTTAAATGAGTGAATCACATTGTATATTAATCATATCTCAATAAAACAGTTTAAAAATGGCAACATTGGGAAAGAGTGGACGTTAAGGTTATCCTTGTCATATCCTTCCTTCATTCACCGACCTGGCATCTAGGGAAACCAAGTGGATCTTTTGGGTAACAGTGGTTTCCACCAACTCAAGTAAGGAGTAGCTCCGATTATACTTGTCACTCCAGGTAGATTATCTTTACTGGAGCAAATTAACATGGCCTTGGGAACGTGGCAGATAGCCACTGATCTAGAAGATTAGTTCTTTCCATCCCTGTCAGGAAAGAGGACCTCAGCTTGTTCACATTTATCTGGGATGAACAGCAGCATATATTTATGGTCTGGTCCTAGGGCTGCAGTACTTCTACTGTGCATCATAACACTGTCTAAGGGAGGACCTGGCCATTTGGATATTTTGCAAAAGATCAAATTGGTTCAATGATAAGATGCTATCCAGACCTTGTGATCCCAAGTGGCAAACACATTGTAGGTCTTGGTAAGAAATACACACTCCTGCGGGTGGAAGATGAACTCCACAGATTCGATGACATAGCACATCAAGAAAGTTGTTAGAAGCCCAGTGGCCTAGGGTGGGCTGAGACATTCAAAAGTAAAGAACAAAGATTTCACCTTTCACCCCCTCCCATATAAATTCTAGAGACAGCATACCCCATGCTTGGGAAACTATATCAACCCATTTACTGAGAAACAAAGAAGCCTACTGGCTTTGAGGAGGTCCAGAGCAAGAAGGGGCACACCAGCAGGTACAAATTATAGTACACACGTCCCTGCTGCTTAGACTTAGGACCTGCAGACTCATTATATGAAAGTTATCTGAGAAAGATTTCATGTGACGTTGGGGTACCTCCTTTTTTAAAAAGTAGGTTCCACATCTAGCAGGGCGTCCAACTTGGGGCTTGAACTCACAAGCCTGATATTAAGACTGGAGTCGATATCAGGAGTCAATGCTTAACCAGTGGAGCCACCCAGGTACCCTGGGGTACCTCCTAGTAGGAGAATCACACTCTGGGTTCCAGAACAATGCCATAGTATCCGTAGCAAAGAATTAATCGTTCTCTGTATAGCTGTTGGTACACTACCAGGCCCTAATAGAAATGGAACTTGTGACCATGGACATGAAGTGGCAAAGAGGCAGACTTACACACCTTGAGTTGGGTTCCCCCAGACCCACCAGTCCCAAGATCAAGCAGGCCTCGCCATGACCAATCTGTTAGAAGATGGAAGTGGTATCACTTGGAACAAACAACAGAAGACAAGTAAGCTGCAGAAGACATAGTGCAGACCTCCAAGCCATGCAGGGCTCTCTTGCCAGGACTCCTCTCATTGAGCGGCTGTCGCTAAATGAGAAAGGACCAGTAAAACGGGGGGAAAGGCCAAGCTAAGTTCATAAGTTGCTTGATTCAGTAGGTGGCGGCACCCTGCACTTAGCCTGGCCCTTTCTGCCCCTGGGTCATAGCCCTTAGTGGTGGTTTCTAAAGGCAGTGGCAAGATGACATGCTAGCAAAGTTTTGGGCACCACTCAACCGCGTCGGCCGTCACGGCCAGCAGAGGAGCTAGTCAAGAGTGAGGCGAATCTAGAGTGAGTAGCAGAGGAGGAAGATGTATGTCCCAGACGGTGGTGCCTGCCATTTGCATCGTCCACCTTCCTCTTGCTAGTTTTCCTGCTATTAGAAACCAACCAGAATCTTGGAAGAGCTGATTCCAGACTGGACAGATTCACTGTATGGAGTAAACGGATCCAAGAGACAGGTTGGGGATAGACCAATGAACGCTGTGCATACCACCCACATCCCTTCTCGGAGCCTCGGCGTCTGTTCCCCAGTTGTCAGAAATATTGACTATTGGCAGCTCTTATTCGAGCCCTTCTTTTGGAATTACCCTTGGTCCATGCAAGCTGCCTCCCTGAGGGTTATATCCCTTCCTTCCGGGTAATCTGCAGCCAATGACTGGTCAAAGCAGGTGTGCAGGGCCTCTTTGGCTCAACTGGAGCAACTCTGCAACTCCGAAGGGCTGTCTCAACTCCGTTGCAACTGTAGCATGGTTGAACTCTTCCCTTTGCCCAGCCCTGCTTTCCTCACCCCTTGAGTATGTTGTTCTCCCCCCTACCCCCAATAGATTGCCTGCATGCTTATCTCCACTTCAGGCTCTCTTTTTGGTGAAACTGAGCTGGAGCATTGACTGTTAAAATGATGCTCCTTTCCCCTACTGAGCTGTTGTGAATGCATACTAAATTATTTTGTTGAGGATTTTCTTTCTAAGACAAGAAAGGGTACTTTTACACATATACTTAAATGATGCTTTCATGTCTCTTGGAGGCCTGTGTGTCCGATTTCATCTAGCATCCTTTTCTTTGCCTTCTCCATAGGCGAAGGTGGCCAGAGCTGGGTATCCGAAGGTGCAGCCTAGGCGATCTGACATTTATTCATCTGATATTCAACTGTGCCATCATCTGTTTTCTCTATTTCTCTAGCCTTGGTGTAAAGAAAACCCCTGCAACAGCTCCTTTTAATATGAAACCATGCAAAATCTTTACCAAAGCCACCAATTTCCTGTACCTTTAAGCCTCTTCATCTCATTTCAAGAACCACAAAACACTATCATTAACAAAAGCCAACAGCATTTCTCAACCTAAATTCAAATTTGATATTTCAGTTTAAATTTACTACAAAAAACATCTTCAGAAGAGTGTTGTTAAGTTTGCCTGGATAACTTTTCATTGACAACAAAATAAAGTCCAGATTCCTGTTGTGTTAGGTCCTCCATACCTTTCTTTAAATTAATCTCCCCTAATGCTCTCCGGCTAAGCTGACTGATAAACCGTTCACTGATAGGTCTTGTCCAAAAAAGGGATGCCCTTGGGTTGCTCTTCTCTATCACAACTCTCTCACCCATTAGTCAAGCCTGGCTCTTGAATCTTCTCTTCTATAAGGAGCTCATGAAAGTGTTTCTCATTGCTCATGGGAGAAAACCCTAATCCTTAACCCATCCCACAAGGTCCTGTATAGCACGGCCTCCCCCAAATTCCAGCTTTCTCTTGAACTTTGCCAAGGTTTAGCTCTCCCAGCATTTTTCTCTTCATACCACCATGTTCTTCCTCCTAAAGGGTTATTTGCATACCGGCCCTCATCCCAATAACACTTTCTCTGGCCTGAAAACTCTAGTCCTTTGCCTAGCTAATTCTTCGGATCTAAGATCAGCTTTCCTTTCCTCAGGGAAATTTTACCTGGTTTTCCAGAATATACAAGAATTCCTTTATTGTATATTCTCAGAGAACACGTCATCCCAGTCATGGCTCTAGCTAGGCAAGAGTTAAGCTCGTTTACCTTACCGATTCAGTGCTTTTCTAATTGACTCAGCCAAGTTCTTGGTAGATCAGATATTCCCACTTGAGGTGTTTCTAGGAGGAAGGGATGAAATATAGGAATGGAAGGTTTATACAAGTCTTTGGAAAAGTGGAAAGAGTGAAGCCTGGGTGTCTGTGGGGGAGACTATCATCAGAATTCAGGAAATCATAACATGTAATAGTTACTTATGATCTCCACTAGGCTTCCTGACTAAATCACAAGGGGATGCCCAGAAGCTGTTGGCAAAACCTACTACCAGCTGTCTGCCAAAGCTCTGAAGTTTCTTATATCCCTTAGAAAAAAACTACCTTCTGCTTCTTTCTTCCTTCTAAATCTCTTGTGAGCACCCCTCATTAGTGGAATCTAATCTACTAGGAACTTGGGGGCAATCCAGTTCCCAGGCTTCTAGATCAGGGTTGACATATTTTTTTTCTATAAAGGACCAGATGGGCAAATATTTTAGGCTTTGTCATGGTAGCACAGAAAGTACACAGAGATGCTGAAGTTTGAATCTCAGATAATATCTACATGTCATGAACTCTTAAATTTTTCTTTAGATTTCTCCCCAACCATTTACAAATGTAAAAACCATTCTCAGTTTGGAAGCAGTAGGAAATAGAAAGTAGCCTGAATTTGGTCCACAGGCGCTTGTTTGCCAACCCTTTTTCTAGATCCTGCAAAACAAGAAGGGTGGATGTGGTGACATGCCAACAGACAACCTAATCGCGAACTCCTAAAACTATGATGACTTTAAAATCTCAGTGAGGCCACAGGCATGAGTTTGAGAGGGGAAGTGAAGAGTAGAAGCAGATGTCGGGAGAATCAGAGCCATCACTTCTGAGATGTACTCAAGGCTTCTTGACCTGCTCAGGCTCCGTCTTGCACATACCAGTCACATTTCATAATGGGCTGCTGCTGCACACACCCAAATTTGTCATTCCTTGGGTCGGAGGACACTCGCTTTTTTGATGGTAACCATTCTTACACCCCATTTTCCAAGCCAGTTGGTCTTCCACACCATGGTGGGCTGCTCTTTTTCTACAGTTGCAAACTCAAAGCATCTCTACCAATGGGAAAATAGTAGTTGACAAATGACGAAACAGCCTTTTTTCAAAATCTCGGGGATTTCCATTATGATGTTACCACTGCCGGCTACATGCTTCATCCCTTTTTGCCATGGAGTCTCTAAATACCGCTCAGTCTGCTGGATCAGAGGCCTAGTGGCAAGTTATTCTATGTGGAAGCAGGGACCCGATGCAGACACCTTCTCGCTGCACATATTTCTTGGAAAAGAAGCCTTACAGGTCATCTGGTAGATGCGCCAGAGCAGTAAACCCAAATACAACCTCTTCGGTACACTAAGTGCTAGGGCTATTTTTGCTGTCGGTTGTACAAAGTGAGGCAGCTTATCTCTCATTGAAGAGAGAGTATCCTGACATTTTTCACACTGTTGTCCTATTAGAAATTTCATAAATATCACAGGTCTGTGAGCTTTCACATGTTTTTTTCTTTCTCTCCCTTCCTCAACATGCTTTTTCTTTCTAAGGCATCTATCTGGTTGTTAGCTTCTTCCTAATGACATGGCCCGATCAGTACGCCCCGACATGAGATTCTGTTGCACATCAAGATGATCAAGGTCTGTCTAGACCAGAATAACAGCCATTCAAAGTACCTACCTGCAGCAGTGAGTTAAAGAGTTTGCACCCAATGGAACTCAGTGTATGACGCCCTCACCAGAAAGACTTGCTCAGAAAAAAATTGTCACTTGACCTAAATAGGCCACATTCTGGTGCATACATAGTTCACATTCTGGTACAAACTTCTTAATTCACTGGGGACAAGCAAGACATGGACCAGGAACCAGTTCACAGATGACACCTGAGACCACAACCCCTATAGATTATAACATGATAGAAATTAGAGCTTTGAGAAGAGACAGCCCTGTGTAGTACTGAACCACTGGGCAAAGGTGAGATGTGGCCAGTTGCATTTACTGGTGGAAACTAAAGGGAAAGCATTTGTTAAGGCAATAGGTTCCTATCACACGTCGGGGGAAGATTTGCTTTAGTAAAGATACCAGCTATTGCTTGCCCCAGATTACCAGGGTCCCATTTCCCGGTGGGGAAATGTCAATGTCTGCATGACTCAATTCCATAATCTACTTAATGGACTATGTCTTAGGGACACTTGTGGAACCAATTACTATATTAGTCAAGATTTTAACAAGGAATGGATGGTATACTTGAACAGTAAATTGAAAGATTAAAAAAAAAAAACATTATTTACAGTGGTGCCAGAACTTTAGGAGAACAACAAAGGTTGGTGAAGCACCCCGAAGGTAGCAAGGGTGAAGAGAGTCATTATCATTCACAGACCTGAAGGGATAAGAGGAGGGAGCAGTGTTACTGGAATCAAGAGAGCAAAACCATGGGGTGAGGCGCTACCCTTCTGGAGGCTGGTAGAGGAGTGTAGCCACCATATAAAATGTGGACCAGCAAGGAGGAAGCGCCATTGCTCCATCTTTCTGCCAGGTGATCCGCTACGGGAGCCTTGCAAAACTCCACTCTTGAATCAGAAAGCAAGGGACAGGTCCTGGGGATGCAGCCCCGGGAGGTTAGCCTCCCCATTGCACACAACCAGGCAGAGAAGAAGCCAGGAGAGAAAGACGGGCACTCATGAGCAGCAAATAGAGAATAACTTATTCACAAGAGGAAGTTTTGATGATAAAATAGGTCATACCCCTACAATCGGGTGCAGCAATTAAAAAAGTGAACTCGCTTTCCAACACAAATACATCCCAAAAACATAATGCGGGAAAAACAGAAAGCACCAGCAGGATACCCACACTTTAGCATTTATATGACATTTGAAATCCAATAAAATAATATTTTATGGAATCACAACTATGTAGAAAACGATGTTCTGGCAGTAACCACCGGGGATGCACTGGGGACATCGCTGCTGTGGGTTAAACGTGCCTGAAAATGCCCTCTGCCCCGTCACACCCGAACACGTGGGCAGGTATACTCGTCACCTTGCGTGTGGTAGGGTCCAGCTGTGTCCCTCAGGAGCCGTGTTCAAATCCTAACTCTCGGCACTTCGGAATGAGAACTTGCTTGGAAATAGGTGCTTTGTAGTTGAGTTAATTCAGTTAAAAAGCAGGCACGTGTGGGAGAGTGAGGCCTGGGCCCGGCAGGACTAGCAGCACCAGAGGAGGAGCGGCAGGGGCGCCACGAGAGAGTGGGGGCCAAGCCTGGGAGGGCAGCAGCAAGTCCCCAGGAGCTCCACGAAGCTAGGGGGGCGCCTCGCCTGCAGGTGTCAGGGGAGGCTCCGGGGGCCCTGCTGACCCCGGACCGCGCACTCCTAGCCTCCGGCGCCCAGGCGTGGTTTTCTGTTGTTTGTCACCCAGGCTGTGGTCCTTACCAGCAGCCCTGGGCCTCTCATTCTAGAACCTGAGCTCAGGATTCTTCCCCTGAGTCGGCGACGGGCTTCTGGGCTCCGAGGCCCAGCGCGGGGAGGTGGCCCCTGCGCCTCTGGGCCGGGGCGGCCTGCTTCCCTCCCGCCCCACACACCGGGCCTGGTGCGAGCCAAGGCCCAGCTCAGCCCTGGGCTTCTGTAGGCTTCCGGGCCCCCCTCTGTTTCTGACTGATGGGAACCCCAGGTCTGCGTCCATAGAAGGCTCGGTGTTCATGCAACAGGTGTGTACGCTGCTTTCGCCCATCTGTTTGGACCCGGGCCCAGAGGATCTTGTGCACATTCAGTCCCCGCTACTGAACTGGGTGAACCGCATGGTCGGCTCGGACCCAGGTTTACTTTGGCTGCTGATGGTCCCGAGTCCTCCTGGTTACTCAAGAGTCCCCTGAATCCCTGCGCATAGAGGTGAGGTGCCAGGGAGCTCAGGAGGGGGAGCCGCCCGGGACCCCCCAGGATGGTCCTGGCAAGGGCCCAGGGCCGGACGCCTGCCCGTCCCACTCGTTTGTCTGCTCTTTTAGAATCAAAGACACTGTCTGATGTTGTGGGGAAAACACAGGAGAAGAAAGAAGAGCACTGCAGGCTGGCTCTGGCTGAAAGCACGCCTAACACACATTTGTTGAAATCCGCCATGTGCACTGTGGCGCATTCAGCCCTGGATTTTGTGACGTGAAGGTAAAAGAATGGAGGTTTCTAGATGAATAATATGAGTAATATGCAAACCCACAGGCTGGACTCTGGATGAGCTCGCGTGGCGCACCTTCCTCACTGGGCCTCCGCCGCACTGGCCATTTTCCCATCACTGCAAACACCCACCTTCTTACATCTGGGGGCCTTGGATGGAAAGCCCCCCCCCCCCCGTGTTCTCTGCAGTCCCCAGGGCACTCGTAGCATCCTCCATTCTAATCCTCTGCATAGTGCGTAGTGACACCCATTCGTCCTGATTATTTGTGTATTTTGTTTTTCTGTCTTCTCTACCTGGTTTCACTCTCTTGGGCAAGGTCTTGGAAAAACAAGATTTGGATTAAAATTCCATCTCCTATTTCCTTCCTTTTGGTGCTATTGCTGTTACCCCAAGAAGAAGGGGAATACCCTGCAAAGGGGTACTTTCTCCACTTGAAAAGGAGATTACAGACTCAGGGGTTAATGACTGTCTAATGTTTTCCTCTGGATTCAAGAAATGGGGAGATGGCCTTGGATAAACTGCCACCGGGGAGTGGTTGAGACATTTTGTAGGTACAGTTGTTGGGTGTGGCTGGACCACACGGTAGGTCTTACGTGTGCTGCGGCATATCCTTTGGTCAATAGAAGAATCTCTCCCTTCAAGATTCATCCTCAAGGAAGCTTTTCTTCTTATAAGAAAAAGATGCATTTGATTATTTTAGAGAGGGCGCATGTGAGCAGGGGGAGGGGCAGAGGGAGAAGTAGAGAGAGAATCTGAGGCAGGTTCCCCACTGAGCATGGAGCCCGAGGCAAGGCTCACTGCAGGGCTCAACCTCAAGACCTGAAATCATGACCCTGAGGCGAAACCAAGAGGTGGATGCTGATCTGACTGAGCCACCCAGGTGCCCCTTCAGGGAAGCTTTTCAAAACTAAAGTACAGCATCACAACCTGGATATAGACATTGAAACGATCCACCAATCTTACTCAGAATTACCCAGTTTTGCTTTTGCTCAATTGTGTGTGTGTGTGTGTGTGTGTGTGTGTGTATTTAGTTCTATGCAATTTTGTCACATGTGTGGGTTCTTGCATCACCACCACAGACAAGATACAGGATGGTTCCAACCTCATAAGAATCCCTTTATAACCACACCCACCTCCCATTTACTCCCCCCACCCAACCATATTCCTAACTCCGGCAATAACTAATCTGTTCTCCATGTTTAAGATTTTGTCATTTCAAAATGTTACATTAAAAAAATCCTACAGCATATACTCTTGGGATTGGCTTTTTTCACTTTGTTTAATTCCCTGGGTTTCTTTTCTTCTTTCCTTCCTTCCATCTTCTCTCCCTCCTCCCCTCCACTTTTTCTTTCTCCTTCCTTCCTTCCTTCCTTCCTTCCTTCCTTCCTTCCTTCCTTCCTTCCTTCCTTCCTTCCTTCCTTCTCTTTCTTTCTTCTTTCTTTCTTTCTTTCTTTCTTTCTTTCTTTCTTTCTTTCTTTCTTCTTTCTTTCTTTCTTTCTTCTTTCTTTCTTCTTTCTTTCTTTTCTTTCTTTCTTTCTTTCTTTCTTTCTTTCTTTCTTTCTTTCTTTCTTTCTTCTTTCTTTCTTTCTTTCTTTCTTTCTTTCTTTCTTTCTTTCTTTCTTTCTTTCTTTCTTCTTTCTTCTTTCTTTCTTTCTTCTTTCTTTCTTTTTCTTCTTCTTCTTCTTCTTCTTCTTCTTCTTCTTCTTTCTTTCTCTTTCTTCTTTTTCTCTCTCTCTTTCTCTTTTCTTTCTTTCCTCTTTCTTTTTTTAAATAACTAAGAAAAACGTACTTTAATAGCATCCTTGGCATGTCCCACAGCAAGGTCTTGAAGGGCCCAAGCAATCTGCCTCTTGTAGAAACCTCCTTGATCAGACTTCTTAACTTTGACCATCTTCACCTGCGCAGGGCATTCAGTTGTCACTGAGGCACACAAGAAACAATTCTTTCTTCTTTCTTCCTGCTTTGCAGATATTGACAATAGTCAGCAGCCATACATCATTTGGAGAGAAATGTGTCTTTGTAACACACGCTTGATTGCTGTCATTTTTCTCCAGTGCAATGCCAGACAGAGCCCAGCTGTGCCAAGGCAGGTCCTCCGAGATGGAGATGGGATAGGGCTGGGGGGCCACTAGCACTAGGGTGAGCCCATCAATTTCCCAGAGATTCTTTCAGGTTGTTGCCTGTATTAGTAGTTTTTTCCTTTTTATTGCCGGGTGGTATTCCATCTTACAGATGTATAGCGATTTAACTGATCACCTATTTTAGGGTCTCTGGGCTGTTTGTAGTTTGAGACTAGCAGAGATAAAGCTGCATTCACTATTCTGATACAGGGTTTGTGCGAACGTAAGTTTTCATTGTTCTGGGGTAAATGCCCAGGAGTAGAACTGCTGAGTCATATGTGTTGCATGTTTAATTTTATAACCATCTGCCATCGTCCTTTCCAGAGGGGCCGTACCATCTTACCTGTCTGCCAACAATGTGTGCATGATCCAGTCCCTCTGTATCCTTGCCAGTGTTTGGTGGTGTCATTTTTCTTTTTTTTGTCTTCTTCTGATAGGTAGTGATATCTCACTTTACATTTTCCTAATGGCTAACAGTGTTGAACTTCTTTTCTTTTTAAAGATTGATTTATTTATTTTAGAGACAGAGGGGTGGGGAGAGGCAGAGGAACAGAAACTTCAAGCAGACACCCCCCAAGTGTGGAGCCAGATGTGGGGGCTCCATCTGACGGCCCACGGGATCATGACCTGAGCCAATCGTGAATCGGTTGCTTAATGGACTAAGCCACCTAGACGCCCCTGTTGAACATATTTCATATGTTCATTTGTCATCTGCATACCTTCCTCAGTGAGCTATCTGTTCATTCGCGTCTTTTACATATTTTCTAATTATGTCGGTTTTTTTGTTTGTTTTGTTTTGTTTGTTTTGCTTTTGCTGAATTCTGAGAGGTCTGTATATATACTAGATGCTGGCCCTTTTACCAGACGTAGTTTGCAAATAATTTCATCTAATTTGCCCTTCATTGTCTTCATACAGATTTTCCTAGGGCAAAAGATTTTAATTGTGATGAGGCCAATGATCAATTTTCAGCTTTAGGGATTATACTTTGGGGACAATTTTAAGAATTCTGCTCTGTCCTAAATGTGATTTTTTGGGGGGCCTAAAATCAATAGTGCACTTCTTTGAATAGTATGACAAAATAGTAAATGTTGGGTAATTTCTCCTCCTTTTTATTTCTTTGTCAATATTGCCTTTCTATATAAATTTTAGAATAAACTTGTCTACAGCTATAAAAATTCTTGTTGGGATATTTATAGGAATCACATTAAACTTATAGATCAATTTGAGAAAAAAATCGTTTTTACTCTTTAAATCTTTCAACTCTCAAATGAATATATCTCTCAATTTATTTAGGTATACTTGATTTCTTTTATCAGCTTTTTATAATTTGCAGCATGTAAATCCTACACATATTTTAGTGAGTATATATCTAAGCATTTCATTTTCAGTAGAGCGATTGTAAAAGGTATTACATTTTTCAGTTTCATCAGGTTTATTGTTAATATATAGAAATGCAATTGATATTTTCATATTGGTTTTATATCCTGTGAACTTACTGAACTCATTTATTAGTATTAGGGCTTTTTTGGTAGATTCTTTGGGACTTTCTACACAGGCAATCACGTCATATACAAATAGGGGCATTTTAACCTTCAAGTCTGTATGTCTTTTCTTTTCTCTTTTCTTTTCTTTCTTTTCTTTTCTTCTTTTCTTTTCTTTTCTTTTCTTTTCTTTTCTTTTCTTTTCTTTTCTTTTCTTTCTTCTTTCTTTTCTTTTTTTTTTGTGTGTCTTATTGCAATGCTAGAAATTCCCGTGCTATGCTGAATAAAGTAAACATACTTGCCTTGCTCCTAGTAGTAGAGGGAAAGCACCCATTCCACCATTTATTATGAAGTTAGCTGTAGGTTTTTTTTAGATGTTATCAACTTGAGGAAGTTTCCCTAGACAATTTTCCTCATGAATAAATGCTTTTATCAAATGCTGCTTCTAAGTCAATTAATTATGATCTTTTTTCTTTAGCTTGTTGATACATGGTATATAACATTAATTGATTTCTGAATGTTAAACCAGTTTGCATACGTGGAAATAATTCCACTGTTACGTGCATAATTCCATTTTACTTTGTTAGATTCAGTTGGCTACTATTTCATTGAAGAATTTTATATAAAATTCATGAGATATATTTGTGCTTTTATTATTTTTGAGCTATCTTTGTTGGGTTTTTCATAACAGGTTTAAGTTGGCCTCATAAAATAAGTTCAGAAGTGCTCTCTCCTCTTCTATTGTCGGAAGGAGATTGTGTGATATTGGTGTTATTTCTTTAAATGTTTGATAAAATGTTCAAATAAGCCACCTGGGCCTAGAGATTTTTGTGGGGAACTTTTAATTATGCATTCATGTTTTCAATGGTTATAAGATTATTCAGAGTATCTCATCTTGGATGAGTTTTATTGGTTTGTGTCTTTTCAGGAATTGGTCCATTTTTCCTAAACTGTTCAATCTGTGAATTTTTTAATAGTATTTCTTTTTCTTTTCAATGGCTGCAGGATCTGTAATGATGTCCCATTACAATACTGATATTGGTGATTTATGTATTCTTTTTGTTTTTGTCTGTCTTGCTAGAGATTTATCAATTATATTGACTTTTTAAAACTAGATTTGTATTTCATTTATATTCTCTATTTTCCTATTGCTTTTTTCTGCTTATGTCTTATTTTATTCTTCTTTTTCTATTTTCTTGAGGTAGTAACTTATATAATTGATTTGAGACCTCATCTCACTTAATTAATATAAGCATTTAATTCTGCAAATTTCCCTCTTAGTCCTGCTCTAGCTGCATCTTGGAGATTTTGATATGCTGTACTTCGCTTTTTTTCAGGCCTATCTAAATATTTAGGAGTGTGAAGCTTAATTTCATATGTTTAGAGATTTTCCTATTGCCTTTGTTATTGAATTTTGGTTTGATACTTTCATGGTCAAGGAACAAACTTTATAGAATCCTTTTCAGTTTGTTGAGGTTTGTTTTATGACTCAGGATATAATCTCTCTTGGTGGTGTCCCGTGGCTGCTTGAACAACATGTGTTCTGCTGCCCTTGGGTAGAGTATTCTAAATCTTTCAATTGGACCCTGTCTGTTGATTGTATTTTTCAGACCTTGTATGTCTTTGTTGATTTTCTATCTACTAGCTCTATAGGTTGCTGGTGGTAGGGAGTGTGGGGCATGAAGTTTCCATACATATTGTGAATTTGTCTATTTCTCCTTACTGCATGCATTTTGAGGCTCTGTGTTTTAGCGTGTACAGATTTAGCATCATTATGTCTTCTTTGTGAACTGATATTTTTTATTATTTTGTAATATTCCTTTATGTAGTAATTTTAATTGCTCAGAAGTCTATTGGATGTTAATAATAGCTACTTACTTATTTACTAAATTGAAAGCTTGCATGACTTATCTGTTTCAATTCTGTCACTTTCAGCCTACTTATTTCATTGAATATATGCTGAGTTTCTCGTGTATAGTTAGCTTCCATTTTCTTAATCCAATATGACAATGTATTTTTTTATTGGCATCTTAGACCATTAAAAGTAATTATCAACATGCTAGCATTTAAATCATTCAATCTTTATCTGGTTCTCACACCTATTTCTCTTTCCTTAATTTTCGGTGTTATGTTAACATGTTTTAAAATTCATATTGATTCATTTATAGAGTTTTTGAGCATATATCTTAATAGAATGCATTATAATATATATATGACTTATAATCTAGTGGTATAATTATATTATCACTTTGAGTAAAGCATGGAAATCTTATTTCTATTTAGATCCCCTTTTCCTTCCTTTGAAGTAGCATTTTCTTAAATATCATATGGTGTTATATTTTTTGCTTCAATCACCAAATAGGATTTATAAAACAGATATATGAGGGAAAGCATTTTCTATTGCATGTACCCATAATTCTGTTCTTTCCATGGTTCTTTCTTCCTTTCTGATGCTTGAAAATTCCTTCCATCATTTCTGCTTGTTTGAAGAAGTTGCAAAAGGTAGGTCCTAGCAACAAAGATAACAGAAGCCAATGATCTGGAAAACTTACAATATTCACTATCAAACCTTTACTGATAGACACATGACATCTCTTGGTTTTAATTTCTTAAATTTAACAAGAAGGGCCTTGGATTTGATAATCTTAAATATACCTCTAATGTCTTTCATTTATGAGGAAAATCAATCCTGATTTCCCAGATGAAAGTATATTTTCTCCCTCAATGACCACATTTGAGCTCAGAGAATACTGAAGTTGACATCGAAAAGTAAATAATTAAGGAATACATATTCACTTTACCATGCTAAGAACTAACATGAAGGTGAAAAGAAATCAATTTCAATCTGCTGTGTTTCAGGTAATTAGATTTATGGAACTGGAGTTCAAGTTCCCACAGTGGGCCAGCAAGAACCCATACTGTTTTGCACCTGCCATGGAAATCAGCATGCACCATCACAATCTGGAAGTGTGGTGTTTCCACAGATGCTTTTCTGCACTTGTGACTCAAACGGTTCAGGCCATCCTATGGCTCACAGAACAAGCACTTCCCTTTTGAGTTCTCAACACTATTATTTCCAGAAGACTTATTTCTAGTCATCATTTTTGGGGTGCTTATTCGGTGAAATGTGTGATTTACCTTCTGGAATACACTTTTTTGAATTTAGTCCAGGTAGGAGGGAGCAGAAAGAGACATTGACCTTGGTTTTTTCTTTTTTTTTTTTCATCTTAGGAGTCAAGATTCATCCACACATATTTTTAAAACAGAAAAATACGTAAGAAGGGCAGCCCTGGTGGCTCAGCAGTTTAGCCCTGCCTTCAGCCCAGGATGTGATCCTGGAGACCCAGGATCGAGTCTTACATCAGGTTCCCTGCATGGAGCCTGCTTCTCCCTCTGCCTGTGTCTCTGCCTCCTTCGCTGTGTGTCTCTCATGAATAAATAAATAAAATCTTAAAAAAAGAAAAATATGTAAGAAGAGAAGGTAAATTGGAAAAGAATATGAAAAAAACTGTTTTAAGAGAACTAAAGTTCACATTTCTTTAAGAATAATTTTTAGAAGATCAAATGGTAAAATAACAGTTAGTTATTCTCCAATGGAAGTCACGAACTGAGAGACTGTGGCTCTTACAGACCACATGAGACGCAGCCTTCTGACAGTTTTTTTTCTTTTTTTTTGCACAGGGTTGGGCCAGAGGTTTTATTTGCTTGCTTGCTTTTGAATGTAATTGGTTGTTAAGATTCAACAGTCTTTACGAGCCTACATAAAAACGTAGGGTTCCACACTCTTGAGAGCCGAGACACTGTTGGGTCCATGTGCCCACGCAGCAAACTCTGCTAGGAGGTACATACCAGTCTCCTTGGGCATCACATATGCTCTGGAGTCCAAGTGGGGTTTGGTCTCCCCACACTGTTCCCTCTGGTTCCTGGCCAAACAGCAGTTGTCACTTATCATCAATCCTGCTATTGTGTTTTTTAACAGTAAAACTGAAGATGGCACAGTATCTAGTATCCATTTTTCAATCAAAATTGGGAAAAGGTTGGGAAGCCCCGGTGGCTCAACGGTTTAGCGCTGCCTTCAGTCCAGGGCGTGATCCTGGAGACCCGGGATTGAGTCCCACATGGGGTTCCCTGCGTGGAGCCTGCTCCTCCCTCTGCCTGCGTCTCTGTCTCTCTCTCTCTCTCTGTGTCTCTCATGAATAAATAAATAAAATGTTTAAAAAACAATTGAGAAAATGCAAAATTGAGGAAATTTTTTTTTAAGACTTTATTTTTTTAAGTAATCACTACACCCATTGTGGGGTTCCAACTTATGACCCTGGGATCTAGAGGTGCATGCTCCAGCAACAGAGCCAGCCAGGTGCCCCGGGGTGTTATTTTAATAAAAATGGGAGATATATTTTTGTAGAGACGAGAAATATTCCTATTAGGAAATGCACAGATTAAGGATGTCTGTTGTAATAATACATGAATGACCATTCTGAAATACCTGTCCTCCTTTCCCCACCCACGGTGTCCACTGGCCCTGCGGGCATCATAGTTTGCCTCTCCTTTTTCTCCACAAATTACAAGGGGATGCCATGGTGATCTTATTTTTTTCCTGCTTTCCCAGTTTGCTTTTGCCTTAGACCAGGTAAGTAGTGGGAATATATGGCCTGTGTTTGCACATTCTAACATCTATTTAAGAGAGGAGCTCTTTGGCCACTCAACTTAAATAGTCTTGTTCTTCGTATTATCTACTGAGATTGCATTTAAGTACTGAGAGGCTTACAAATTTTTTTTGGCCTCCATGCTACATATCTTCTATTTGAATCAAATTAATAAACTTATAAGACTAATAAGACTGGAAGACAAGACAACTACACATCAGAATCAGCGCTCAGTGTTGGGTTAGATTTCAGGTATTGTAGGTTTTCTACAACTGGCAAGTGCATCATGACATGGTTGTCTGTCGCCAAATCTCTCTCCTCCGCCCTCTCCCCCAAGCAGACTTTAACATTTAAAAAAAATGGGGGGCTTTCTGATATTCAACAGGGACTTTATGTTTGCTTCAATGGTTTAAAGACCTTCTACTTGTCTCTTGCAGGATTTGATAACAACAGGATAGCCTGGTGTTTGTTCTTTTCCAGGTCAGCATTTCAATTCACTTTGGAGGAAGCTGAAGTTCAGAAGTGTTATGTATCTACTGCCATTGATTTTTGGACAATTTGTATTCCAGAAGCCACTGAGAGCTTACTTAAAGTAGATCCCAAGACAGAGCTCTTCCTTTTAGTTTCAGAGAGATAATAGTCTAATACTCTGCAGGCCTCTTGAATAGACCAGAGTTATGAACACATTCAGATGCTATTGCTCCCATTCCAAGCCTCCTGAAGCTGTGGGCAAACTTTATGAAATGATATGTAAGTAGAAATCATTCTAGGGGGCACAGCTGGCCTCCTTTTGCCTTCACTCGGGAAAATGTTGGGTAAAATAGCATCTGGCCCCTACACGGAGTCGGGGGTCTGCTAGGACACTGACGTAAGTCTCGGTAGGCTGTGGCGTCTCTGCCTGCGGAAAGATTTTCTGAATATTCTACATATTACCCTGGGGCATGAGGTAGAATTTTGACTTTTGGTTATTTTGTTATGGAGAAAGACTGCTGGCTGAAGTGCATAGAAATTGAATTAAAAAATGTAGACTTGTCACTCCGCTATGTGAGTTAGGCAAGTCTCAAAGGCCTGCTTCCGAAGCTAACAGATTATCTCATATTTCTAGTGGAGCTACAGTAATTTCTCTCCTGCATTCTGGTATCTCTTGTTGTCTCCTACGTTCTCTGGGTGCAACAGAGCGGATCTGAGAGGGAGAGTCTGTTGACGTCTGACTTCCGAGCTCACCACGGGCGGACCTGGAGCCCTGGAGGTTCTCCGTAAGGGGGCACTGAGTGGGCACCTCAGCACATGGGCATAGACGTAAGCATGCCCTTCCCCCTCCCTGCAGAAAGATCTTCCTTTTGATCTCTTGGGGGTCAGATCACTTGGTTGTGACACAGCAAGACGTTCACGTGAAAACCTTTCTCCAAAGACCACACAGTAGAAAAAGGCTGCACCGGTCAGACCAGAAGCCTAACACGTGTTTTCAAGAGTCTGGTGCACACGCTTCCAGCATGTCCTTAGTGAAAATATCCCGGAAGGGCATGTAGAAGATTCAACTTCATGACAGCCTTCCAAGGAGCGACCGGTGGAGAGATGAGGCCTTTGGCTGTGAAGAGCGTGACCACTTTGAAAAGTGGTGCCCGGACACCGCCTGCCCGGAGGGACACAGCCAAGTCCTTGCCCAGGCACAGGACAACTCAGGGAGGGCCGCCGGGTGTGATTACCTGGGACTCTCTCCCTGTGAGTTCTGCAGAAAACACATTTATACCTCTCCCTACCGTCTCCTGAGGAACTGGCCTCTGTGGTGTCCAGACAGAGCAAGCACGACACCGTTTCCTGTTGGAGACAGGTCTCCTTTTGTTCTTTGCCTAAATTCTGGAGGCCACAAGGACCTTTGAGCTTTGCAAAAAGTAGTATTTATGGTGATTTCAGTGGCATGTGGACACAATCATGTGAGTAGAAGTGGAGTCAGGGTCACGCAGCAGAGCTGAATCCTCCATAGGATTAACATCCTGACTGTAACTGGGTAAGAAATCTGGGGTGAGCTCGTGGATTTTTTTTGATAAATGCATCCACGTTTAAATGGAAATTAGTCTTTCTAGGAAAAGATGAAGTCTCTCTATCTAAATTCTTACTAATGAAAGTCACCAATGTTCTAATAACATACACAGCAAATAGAAGTTTGAAGATACCTGTAATGAGACTTTATGAGAAAATCAATTAATGAGGAACAATAAGAATGAAGCGCTAAATCAGAGTCAGATTTGAATCTGTTGACAAATCATTTACTTTCTCCTTAGCTTCAATTGCAACACTCATAAAACAGAAATGACACTTCTTTGTCAAATTTGCTATAAGGAAGAAGTATGAAAATGTATATTACAAAAAAAGACAGTGATGCACATAAGATAGCAATTTAAAAAAATGTCAATAAATCCTCCGGCCTTTCCCCCTCCATTCATCCGGACTTGCTGACATTCAATTAAAAAAAAGAGAGAGAGTGATATTAGTGCTTGGACATTCGTTTTACTTTTAATAGAATTTCTGAAGTGTACCAGTATCAGTGAGAAGAAGCTATTAATTTGGGAATGAAGCCATGAAAATTAAGAGAAAATATGTGCCAACACTTGTAATCATAAAAACTGTATTTCACTCTTACTTTAGTTGAATCTTTATAAGCACCATGTCATGGACTGGCAATCTAGAACGAGGATACTGGAATGCTTTAGTCAACAACAAACTGCAAGCTGATGATGTGCTGTCACGGCTACATGGGGCATATGAACAAGAAAGGTTCACTTGCAGATCCCATGACAATGCACAAACAGGAATCTGGCATCGATCTGTTCTCACCTCCTCTGGTCAGAACCCAAAGCTTGTGCGTGTAAACATCAAAAGAGACACTTTATCACCTTGACAGATCACAGTTTGCTAAAACTTGACTCTGAAAGCCTAGATGCTGCCATTTGTTGACAAGAATCAATTCCTCTAAAATTTAAATGATGCTTAAAGGTATGTTCAGCATTGTGCAAGTCATCAGCAAGGCCTTTGAATGTGTGCAATTCTCCTGTATGATCACCAAGCCATTATTTACCTAATGAAATTGTGAAAAATTACACATTTTCAGCAAAATGTTTTAATTTGGTCCTATATTAAAAGACCCAAATGCCAAGGTGTTTTACATAAATTTAATTCACAAGCATGTACACAAGAGAATCACTATAAAGAACATTGCTTCCTGGTTTATGAATAAAAAGTTTATCCTCTACTTACACTAAAACATACAAAAAATAATCTACAATCTACAAAAATTGTTTACAATTGATTTTAGTGAAAGAAAAAGCTTTCTTCAGAAAAGAAATGATTGTGTGGTGGTAGTATTTTAGCCATCAAAAAAGGAATGTAAGTAACCAATAAATATAATGTGCTTTCTCCATATAGACATATTTACACTTGAGTCTTTGGCTTATGTTTTTTTTTTTTCTAAAAAGAACTTTAAATGATCCAGCCATCATTGCACATTAAAAGAAAATAAGCCAGTTATATATATTTATATATTTATATAGAGATCTGCTACACTGGAAACATATAAAAAATGAACTTTACTATGAATTTGCACAGCTTTTCTTACTTCTTCCTTAAAGATTTAACATCTTTTATCTAAAAAAAAAAAAAAAGGAGGAGAAAAATGCCACATAGAAAGTATTCATTCATGCAACATGAGGTGGCGAGAAAAAGCTGCATATTCACTGTACAAACACCAATAAGTTCTCATCTGAATCTGTTCTTATTAAATATAATTTATGTGGCACGAAATGTCAATGCTTTCATACGGTAATAGAAACTAATTGAGTCCTTTTTATTAAGATACACAACTTCATAAGAAAAATACTTTTACTTCTCGAATGTAAAAGCCTCCCACCCCCCACATTAAAATCTTCCTGCACGGGTGTCACAGGTACGGTAGGTAGCTGCTGGCTCAACAGACGCACAGGCCTCCGTGTGGATGCACTCTGAGCTCTCACCAACTAAGAAGATTCCAGGTACTCCAACGCGACATCATAGCAGAAACGGTACTGCTCCTGAAAGACGTTAAAGCACAAGGGTTGAGAGATGTTAAGTAAAGGGGGGCTAATGGCCAACCACCTCCAGCAGCACTTGCCCCCATACATAATAATTCCAGAGTTACCCATTAGTCCTTCCACACAGGAGTTTAGTTTCTGGGCACCTGTATTTCACATTTGAGTCCGATGATTGATGTTTACAAAAAAGACACTTGATGTACAAAGAGATGTCGTCTTTGCCTATTTTCTATCAATTTTTTTGAAAATCTTCAATATTTTCTAATCTAATTATAAGAGTAAAACCTGATCATGACAGAAAAATTGCCCAGGCTTGAAAAATACAAGGAGTCAGAAAAGGGTTCCATGATTCTGTTTCTACTAGAAACAATTCTTGGCTGGGACGCCCGGGTGGCTCAGCCGTTGAGCATCTGCCTTGGGCTCAGGGTGTGACCCTGGGGTCCTGGGATCAAGTCACGCATCGGGCTCCCCACAGGGAGTCTGCTTCTCTTTCTGCCTGTGTCTCTGCCTCTCTGTCTCTCAGGAATAAATAAATAAAACCTTAAAAAAATAAAAAAAGCAACAATTCTTGGTAAAATCCTGCCTGGGTTTTGCTCTAGTCCTTTTTAAGGCATGGTTGAAGGAATAATTATTTCAGAATAAATATAATTACATACAGATATTTGAGAATATAAGTTCATATTTTATTTTCCTTTGAATTATTATTTAACATTTCTTTTCACACTACTTAGAAGTCTAACATATGGATTTGACTATTAGATCGCTTTTATTTTTTCTTTAATATAAATAAGTGCTACAGTAAACATACACAAATATTCTTCTCCAAACTTCAGATATTTTTCTGTAGCAGGAGGAAAAAATCCAGTCACTCACAATTCCAAGTTTTTAATTTTTTTTCCAAGTTTTTAATTTTTGACACAGCTTTTCATTTATCAGAGTATCTAGGTAAATTTTTCAAAAACGGTTAGTGGTTCTTAAATTTTTTTGAGCTTATATATATCTGAAAATTTGTTTCTGCCGTCTTTATACATTTTAAGACAAGTCAGTTGACAAAGTCTGAGTTAAAACTGTGTCTCCTCTAAGTCCATCTATGCGCTTCTCCATTATCAAGAGTTATTACAAGTTATGACATATACTACGTAACTCATTAAAAACTTCTCAACTCAGTCCAAGTGGGTAAAATTCAGGCTGGAATGGAGAACAATCTAAAATGCATATTATTTCTAAAGAGAACTTCCAGGTGTCTCCACCAATACATGAGGGTAATAAAAACATTCCCTAAGAGGTCTTTATCAATCCTACCTTTAATTGTCAAGTAGGTGTGATTTAAATTAGCCAACCGCTGTGGCAAGTGCATCTGGAGGGCCAAAAAGAGCTTGAAAACAGTTATGTGTCTTTAATCTGTCACTAGCAATTTTGTTTACCCTTTACATTTTCTTACCAAGCTTGTCAGTTCAATTCAACAGCACACTGAATTCATCATTAACACTGATTAAACACAAATCAGAGGGTAGGTGTTCAGTCAGGGTTAATGGGACATGAAATGTAAACATAAATAGGAACTTTCTGGAAGGTTCTAGAAGGCTGAGTTCACCCATAGATTTTTTTTCCTCCCCTCTACATTATTGTAGGAAATCAGAGTTAAAATTCGAATTCTGATGGTAGAAGTGACCCCACTGATGAATTTAGGAAGACATGGTCTAAGAGACAGAGGCAGCGCTCACGCTAGGAAATCTTCAGCCAGCAAAGAGTCAAAAGACATAACCACTACATGTTGTAAAAAAAAAACCCTGAGAGCTCCACCTCAAAAATCCTTCAAATCCATCCCCCATTCTCTATCTCCATTGCCAATACTCCATCAAAATCAACATCACCTTGTCCAGACAACAGAGTGACCTAAGGGAAGAGCTGGAGTGGGGGTGGTGCGAGGGGACCTGCAGGAGGGCAAACGTTCGTCGTCACTTTGAAAAGTGAAACGGTATAAACGTAGCTCTTCAGATTTTGTCTCAGGAAGCAATGTACGTTTTGTGTGAACAATCCATGGGCAGGAAGTGGTGAGAATATTTTAAAGGTTTATTGAATTGCTCATTTTAGTTATCTGATCATCTTGATAAATGTAGGGCAAGCAACAATTTTGCCTTGGTTTTTTCTGGTTTACCTTTGTGTGAACACCAACTACACAGCTGCTCCTGACCTTATCCCATCTTGCACATACGTGTAACCCACAGATCTCTGCCCTCAGAAGTAAAATGTGCTCGAGGAGTTTAACTTTTCTTTCTCACTGTTCATACAGCTCCACCCAGGTGAACTCCCACAGACACATTCCTACCAGCTCTCATGTCGTGAGCTGTGTTCTGATTTTATGAACCCTGGCAAATTCAGGTGGCGTCATCTGAACCACACACAATAATCGGTAAAAGTTGGAAACCATCAATGATGAGGGCTTAAAATTTATAATTTGACCAGAAATGAAGAATGATAGGTCATGACCGAAATAAATTCCATTTGGCGGTTAGGGACATTCGGTGTCTAAAGTGCTGATGATACAACTTAGGAACATATCCGTTGGATCGATGCTTTACTAGTTAAGCCAGAGGTTTTAATAAATAAAAATAATCGAGAATCAAGACGAGATAGTGGAATTTATTCTTATTATGGAACTATTTACTGACGTTTATTGCAGCAAATATTTATGGCCTCTCACAGGGGAAAGAAGCAACCCTCCACATTTCCCAAATTACGTGAAAATAGTTTTCATCGCTAGCAGTTCCTGTGCTATGTGAGTAAGTTTACGGGGGTAGAGAGAGATACTCAGCAATCCATCAGTTAGGCGGGAAAGTCCCCGCAAAGACTCATTGGCACGTCCTATTCCCTTGGGTGTATGAAGTCAAGCCAATGAGCAGGTCATGGTTGTCTGATCTCTCTGCTCCCTTCTGTGTCTAAGGATCTCTCTGCTCCCTTCCGTGTCTAAGGCTCTGTGACTCACCGGGGCTTCCACCATGTTGGGCTTGCTGTTCCTCAGTGTCTTGACTGCGTGGAACACGTCCACCACATTTTGCCGCTTCACCATTTCGACCACAATGCCTATGGCGCAGAACATACCACTTCGCCCACCACCATTTCTGGAAGCAAAGAAAGCAAAGTCCTGTTGAGATGGCAGCTTTTATTCACCGGAGGCCACATATCTTCTAAGTTTAGAAAATGAAAGCAGGATCCCTTTTTTCCCCACATTTTGTATTAATTTTGCTTTGTATGCATGTGTGTGCAGAGGGCAGAGAGCAAGGACACGTGGGGGTGACATTCGCTCCATAGCTTATACTTAGGAATATGCTGTAGGCGCTGGAGGCCGCAACTTAGCTACCTTGACATTGTGGTACATTTGTAAACTGTGTACATCAGAAAAGTGGTTCCGAGGGGTGTTCGGAAGAGCTTAGGTCATAGAACAGCCATATCATAATCAGTGTTTCAAAAATTGTGGAAATGAAGATGGGGAGTTAATTAGAGACTCATGAGACGGGAAGATTCTGTTAAGATGGTATCCACGGAGATCCCTAAGATGTGAGCGGACTCCTTCACAGAGGAAACACGAAGGCTACTGAGGATCTGAGCACCGAGCCCCCGCTGGGCGGGCTGAGGCACCATACTCACAGGCAGTGGATGATGGTTCGGCCTTCCCCTTCCTCGCACTCCTCCTGCCATTTCTCCACCTGGAGTATCAGTTTCAAAAATGACCGTTTGGAGCCAGGCACTTCTCGGTGAGAGGCCCACCCCAGATACTGAAACTGCTGTACCATCAGGTAACCTTCCTGTGGCTGCAGAGGGAAAGGTATGTTTCTGTAAATAAGTTGGGACTAGAATTTTTACTAAAAAGTGGAGGTGCGTACAAATGTACACCGTGATATACATGCCCTTTACCCTGGATTGAGCCTAGCACAGAACCAGTCCAGGTCACAGAAGCAAGAAACATGAGAATTACCTTTATACAAGCTTCTCCCTCACACCCCATATCCAATAATGGGTCACATTTCTTAAATAACTTTCAAATTCTTCTCCTCTTTATCACCGCTGACATCACTGCATATGCCCAATCACCAATTATGATAATTACTTCCTAGTTGATCTCCTTGAAGAAACTTTGATCTCCTTCCAAACCATTCTTACTGCAGTATCCTGATTATTTTGAAATGCAAATATGATCTTGTCATTCCCCGCTTTAATGGCTTCCAAATAATCTTACATAAAATCCAAATTGCTGCAGTGGCTGAAAAATTCCTATAGGGTATGGCTCCACTTCCTTTCCCGACCTTCTTCTCTTTATTATAATGCATTCTAACACATTGGCCTTTTTTTTTTTTTTTTAAGATTTTATTTTTTTATCCATGAGAGACACACAGAGAGACAGAGACACAGGCAGAGGGAGAAGCAGGCTCCATGCAGGGAGCCCGACGTGGGACTCGATCCCGGGACTCCAGGATCAGGCCCTGGGCTGAAGGAGGTGCTAAACCCCTGAGCCACCCAGGGTGCCCCCATTGGCCTTCTTTCAATCCATCTATCAGGTCATTTATTGCCTGGGGAACTTTGTACAAACTTTCCATTTGTCCTCCAAGGTCTCCTTCTTGTTTGTGCCTCTCAATCCCAAACACAGTAATCAAGTTGTCTTGGCTTTGTCTGGGACTCTTCTGGTCTTTGAACTGAAACTCATGTATCCTGGGAACCCTCTCTGTCCTGCGAACACCAGCATAGTTGTTTCTCCCAACCCAAATAGCTCCTACCGATCCTTCAAATTTTGCCTCAAAGATCACTACCCCAATGAAGTCTTCTCTAGTCACCCAGCTATGTCAGGTTACTCAAACACTCTGGATTTTGTACTTCTCTAAAATTTCTCATTTTTGTAAATAAATGATTATACAATGAGATGTTCAATGCTTGTCTTCCCTGATAAAATATAAGTTCTTTAAAGATGAGGAAGTTTCTCTTTCTTCCCTAAACTCTGTATCACTAGAACCTAGCAAAATAGTATCCAAAGAATAGTACCGTTGAATGAATGAATCAAGACACTAAGCCCTCAGATAAATGTAAGAAAGAATTTGTAATACAGGAGTGAGCTGTATCATTAGACATCCGATCTGAATTTCCATATGGTAAGGGCTCACGCATCACTAGGAGCTACTAGTACAACACCCAACTTCTTCTCATGGGTGCATATTAAATATCTGATGGAGTGCCTGATAGTAAATAAGATTGGGAATAGAAAGACAATCGTGCACTAATAAGAGCCAGAACACCAAATATAGAGGAAGATAAGTAAACAAATATGATGATAAAAAAAAACCCCACAGATTTCAGTTCCCATCCTTAGAATATTTTTCATATAAGCAGTTCAATAAAAAGACAATTCTTACTTTCTTAGTTTAGCAGCTACGGTTTCTCAGCTAAAATATTACTAGAACCATAATGGAACAGATGTGCAGACATAATGAGATTCCATTTAAATTAACATCTAAGATATGCATGGATATTATGACATGATTTGGAGTTATCCTTTTTTTCTCCACTGAAATGAGCGACAGAATTGGATATGATTTTATCCTCTGCTTATAGTTATACATACAGACTTATTAGCCAGAAACACATATAGCCATTTCGATGTGAAAACACTGAAACATGACAATCTGAATCATGCACTTAAAATAATACACATACACAGAGCTGCTGCGCTAAAAAACAGAGGAATGCTCTTTAAAAACAGTGATTCTGGGCACCTGGGTGGCTCAGCTGGTTAAGCGTCTGCCTTCGGCCCAGGTCATGATCCCAGGGTCCTGGGATCCAGCCCCTCATCGGGCGCCCTGCTCAGCGGAGGAGTCTGCTTCTCCCTTCCCTTTGCTTCCCCCCACCACTCTTTCTCTCCCAAATAAATAAATAAAATCTTAAAAAAAAAAGAGAGAGTAATTCCATGGACATCACTAATGATTTCTTTTTCAAATTCTGCTTACTATTTGGTTACACAATCTAAACAGTTTTTATTAGCTTTTTTTGGGGGGGGTTGGGGGAGAGACCCTAGACTTAATTTGTCATTTAGTGTAAAACATATGAAGACTCATGGAAGAAAAGATTTCTGAGAATTACTTCTGCTGCTTTGCTCCTGGGAAAAGCGGTACCAGTGCTAGTTCTACAGATCTGGGCAGAGCCAGGAACTGGGACATTTACAAAGATGAAATCATAGGTGGAAGGAGAATCAATGATGGCCGTGATTTACCTTTCCTGCTCATGCGTGGAGTTCTCCCTTATGTGGAATAGTGACTGGAGCCTTTCTATAATGGCTGATCCAACACATCCCTTCCTCCTGAGCCAAAGCTTTTTATAGTCATTGTTATTAATTATTTTATTCATATTTTTCAATTATATACCTCTTCTGGGCTGGATATCAATACTAATAAAATGTGTAGTCAACTTTGATGAAAGTCTACATGTGCGCAGAGACCAGGCTCAGACAACCAAACTCAGTTGCCGGTGCATCTGAATTTTGTTTCCAGATATGATACATTAAATAACTGACTAGGACACCCAGCTTTCTGAATTTCTGCCTTTCTGTTTTTGGAATACCTTTTTCTTCTAATACTAAGGTATAAGATGATTACTAGCTTTGGGTCTGATTATATAACACGTGTTAAATTCCACTCTCCCTGTTGGCTGATTGGAATTATATACCCCAACATGGTTATGGTGAGTTGCTCTCGATCTGCTCATTTAAAACATTAATGACTTACTCTTGTTAGGTTGCATATCCTAAAAATCCGGTTTATCACATCACAATCCATTGAACAAGACATACACTCCACTTGGATAGGGCCATATCGTAACATTCCTTCTTCTGGCCAGTACTGAGGGCAGCCCTAGAATGATGAACGTTTTGGGAAAAAAAAAATACAACGAGCATTATTTTTCTCTAATTAAGGTAGTACGAAGCAGATTTTTAAAAATTTATTACTACTTTACTAAGTTGTGTATGAGTACACAGAAGCAACTCATAGCCATTAACCTGGGACAAGTCGACTTCATTTAACATCACGATGGAGGTACAGCCATAATCATACACTAATCTCCAGAAATCTTTCACAGTGTTTGGCAGAGGGTATTGTGTGACGATGAAAGCAGCTGGTTGCCTGTAACTCTGTGAAGAAACAAGGTAGATGGAAAAACATAAGAACTTAAAATGAATGATCGGTTGTACAAGCACATTCGATACATTTCAACGTAGGACCAAGCAAGGTGTAACAGCTCCACATGGACATGGAGCCAGATGCTGCGCAAGCCATGGAAAAATAGCTTTGGGCCACTGGAATGGACTGGCGCTGGTAATTTGTCATACTGATGGTGAGACTTCAAAGTCTCAGCAGCAATTTAAGTCAAGAATTTAAGTTTTATTTTGTTGAGAAAAGTAAATATAGGACAGAAACAAGAGAAGAAACTAAAGAACTTCTCAAGGTTAAGATCCTCCATGACCCACCTGCAGGCTTTTTCAGGTTTTCAAAGGTAATCAATCTGAGAAACTGAAGGCACAGGATCCCCTGGTGTGTTTGTATGTATATATGGATGTCTATATATCTGTATCTACCTTCTGTCTGTCTATCAATCATTTATCAACATCTATCAGCGTATTTATATAATATATATTATATACATGCATGGGTTCTCTTACATTTCAAATAAGAAAAATCACATATGCCTCAAACTCATGTGCTTTTACATTATATGGATATTATCAGCACATTCTGCTCATCTCGTGGGCATTTCTAATGTATATGAATGATCCAAATGATAGTTCCAATCACTTAAGATTTTTTAAGTGCCAAAAAGTCAAATGTACTCCTTGGCCCCATCTCTAAGGGAATGACTCCTTCTTTATTAAGTGCTCCTTGACTGGGATGTGACACATTATCTCTATCCAGAAGGAGAGGCTATGCTCATCAGACCTGGGCCATCTGTCATTCTGCCGATGAATGATCTATATTTCTACGTATTAACTCAGATAGTTTGTAAAAAAAAAAAAATAACTAGACAGTTGCCTGAGACAGATTTCCTTAATGCTGATAAAAATTGTCAGTGATCCCCTAACTCACTTGTATCATATGACTTTTTAAGGCTTTCAAGTGTCTTTTTTTTAAATAGAGAGAGAGAGCACACAAGCAAGGTGTAGCAGAGGGAGAGGGAGCAGCAGACTCCCCACTGAGTGGGGAGCCTGACATGGGGGTTCAATCCCAGGACCCTGGGACCATGACCCGAGCTGAAGGCAGACACAAGTGGCGGAGCCCCCCAGGCATCCCTCAAGTGTTTTAACATCAGTGTAGAAACTGGTTCTTGAACATTGATTCAAGAACCTTTCCTGAGAAAGGTGTGAAGGCTTATGAAAAGGATCAGAAGAAATAAGTAAACTTTCCTTCTAATTACATGTCTGCTCCATGGGAAAGTGAGCTATTCACTTAGTTCTGAGGCACAGCAGAAGGGAGATGGATGAGATGATGGGAGAGAGGACAGATGCTTTCCTGTATCCTTCTTCTGTAAGTACAGGAGTACATCTAAGGCTCCGAAATCACAGAATTCTTGGTCTTCCCTCCTAATTCTTCACAATCATGGCACAAGGGTATGTAACCTTGTGAGGATGTTGCTAGAGGGCAGGGGGCTTGCGGAGTGCTTACCAGTGAGCCCTGTTCTTATAAGACAAACCAAGCCTAACTTTTCTGAGGCCCCAACTACACTACTGAATCCACTGGACAGTCTCAATTATAAAATATATCTAAGTGGAATCATAGGGTATAAAGCAGGGAGCGGAAACAGATAGAGAACAAGGTTTGGTCTTATTGACTAGAAAACAACCTGGAAGTGAAGAAAAACTTGACAGTGATAGATGCCCAAGAGAAAAAAATGCCTCAGACATAAGCTTCATCAATCTCTTCTCTAAAAGTATTTTCTCCTTCTCTTTTTCACACAGCCTTTAAAAATTCCAAGTCCCAACTCAGAAACAAAGGTTTTGTGTGTTTTCTCTGTGTTTTGGATATTTGTCTTTCCAGACAATTAGAATGGAAGAAAAGGTACAATGAGGATCCAGTGTGATTTCAGTGGTTATGATTAATGACTAGGCAAAACTGCTCATGGCAAGAATGAGAACTTTTTACTTGAGCTTGTCTCACACTATTCTGCTCTGCGTCATAAGGAGAGCAAAGTAACTGGCTAAGACACTAGTCTCAAGAGTAGACGGTGGGCTTTCCGAGTCTCTACCATCGGAAGCTAATTTTGGAAAACACAATAAGAACGATAACCCAGAAAACTTCATTAGTAGTCACAGAGGAATGGACCTGACTTCTAAGTTCTCCTCGCTGTGGTTCCACAATGAAAAGGCAAAACCTAGAAATGTTTATACATGAAGATGATGAACTGTTTAAAATGATTCTGAACCTGGACAGCCTTCTTGCTTCTCTCCAAGCTAACCATGCAAGGGAGCCAAAGACTGACTTAAAAGCTTCTTTCCATGTTGTTCTGTCTATGGGATGCTAACCTGCTGAGGACGTGCTCTACCATTTACACTTTATGATGGCTGGAGTGAGGCGAGACAGTTCTTTCATTATGATGGATGTATTAACATGTATCTTCGGCGCCTTCTCCTAGTTATTTTTAAAGGGTCTCTATTAATTAATGGCCGATAAAGCAGGTTAGCTATAAATTACTGGAACACTGAATGTCAGAGATAAAGATTTCCCAAATTAACACGAGTTTCGGAAGATAAGGCATTATGTAGTCTTTAAAATTCATCCCTCACTTAACATTCAAAATACATAAGCATGATTTTCTTTTCTGAAAATAATTAAGATGAAAAATATGACCTGCAGGTATTTCCTCTACAGGATATAATAATGGACAACCAAGCTCCAAATCTACAATGGAGCCTAAAACTTATAGTTCCCAAGAATCTCTGTAGGGGAAATTCAAGATCATTCTCAAATATATATATAAAATATATACATATTTCAATGAACATTTCCATTTTTCCTTTCTAGGCCATTTTAACTTTCTTGAAAAGAAAACCAGCCAGTGTTCATCACATTACATAGCTTTTCATGACACTTTACGCTGACAAAGGCAGTAGTCTCTTACGTCCATAAGAGCAGCATTGATGTAGTTACTACTCTCCCCATCAATTGTAATTAAAAAAGGTAGACATCTGTCGGGTGGCAGCATGTCCATAAAACGATTCTTGTCATGATTCCTTGGCAGGCAGGCTATACTGCAGTCTTCGGCTTGTAGTCGAGGGGTGACCGAATTCAAAGTCTAAAAAGAAAAGGGAACCTAGGTTAAAAGCAAGTGACCCATTTAATAGCATAAGGCAGATCCATCAAGTATGTGGGAGGCCAAGTACAAAGTGAAGGATTTGTCCAAGGCACCGGCATTTGCCATGATGACAGGCCGATAGACTTTGTGGTTAAAGCTAATGAAGCCTGAGAAGTGACAAAGAAACAATGTACACAGTGTTCGCTGTGTTTCCTAAAAGGGAAAGGGAAGCTAAAAGCCGTAGCTACCTTCAAAATGCATCGCTTGACCAAAGAAAACAGAAATAGAGTGGCCCATGATGATGACCCATCATCAAAGTTGGAAACCATCACCTGCAATAAGGTGTTGGCAATGCCGTATTTGAAGATAGGCTGCAACACGCTAGAAAGAGCACTGCACAAGGGATCAAAGTAGTCGGTGTCCAGAGAGACTCTTAACTTCACATTCATACACCTTCAGGGATGTTTTAAGGGCAGTGAAAACATTTGGGGTTATTTAGAGACAATGTTTAGCACGAACTTCAGCTATTATTATTAATGTGCTTGATCTCACATTGTGAGTGACACAGAAGGTTAACATCCGTAAGACTGCATAAAAAAAGGTTGTAAATACACACAAATCACCACCAAGCTTGACGTTTATGATACCTTTCCCCACGCTCTTCCCCGAGTCTGAACTCATCTGCCCTTCCAGATACAGCAGATAGGAGCTCATTAATACAAAAGTGACTCCATAATATGTATAATGAAAGAGACAGGTATTATATTATACCTAAAATAGGGTCAAAGGTGGTAAATTTGACGTGAAAGACCTTCCTTAGAAGAATCAATGATGCCCAGAGTACACTGTAATAAGTTGTTCATTAAAAAAAAAGCCCCAGAAATAAGTAAATACCTGGAATTCATCTTTGAGATGTGAAGAGTTAGTCTGAGAGTCTATTCTAATCATATCAAAATATGCAGCTTTAAATTCACAGACAGGTATGGCAGTTTCTCCACATAAGCAGGCTTCTAAAATGGCATCATGAATAAAAATGTACTGTTCCTAAGAAAGAAAAAAATCAAACTATTTTAATAAAAACTTTCTGTCATCAAAGCTAGATAGTACAAAGAATTTTCTCTATATAGAGACATTAATAAAGATATCAATATTTTCCTATATGACTTGGTGAGGTTATTGATTCTACACAAAAAACATTTATTGCCTTTGATGAATGTTAGAAATCAAAGAAAAAAAAGTAAAAAGCTATTAGAGATATATCAACAAGCCACTTACCTCTGTCTGGACCATATTGATACGACGAGATCTTAAGGCTTTGACACAGTTGTAGATGTCGACAACACCCTCTCTTTCAGCCATGTCCAGCATGATGTCGATCACGATGTAACAGCCAGTCCGTCCAGCACCAGCACTGAAAAAAAATTAAATCTAAGGGATTGCAAAAAGCGTGTTCATGCAAACTTATATAAAGATCCATTCAACTGTCAGATAGGTGGGATCAAACTGATTTAGCAAACTGCAAGGTGTGATTTATAGGTGTTATATAAACACTTATTTAATGCAGAGTATTTGCTTTGGTGCAAAATGAGATTGGAACAAGAGTTTAAAATTAAAATGATACAGTTTGTAAATCAAACTGTGTTTTAAAATTACCGTACGTATGTTGTTCAAGTTCCATGGCTCTCTTATACAGTCTTCAATTCTTTGGAAATCTACTGCATAGAACTTCAAGCTCACAGAACTGACCGAGGGGTGGATTCGTGCTTTAAAATTCAACCTCAAAAATACTCTTACTCATATACTTGTGGGTCCTCTGGCCAAATGTGAGAATGCTGGCTCACTGTTCCCATCTGACAGATTCTTGTAAATGCCAAGCCAAAGAAAATCAACTCCAAAACATTGACTGGGAAGTCTGAGGAGTCACATTTCAGAGAAAGTGCTAGGGGTGAGGAAAATGGTGATTACCAACAAGGAGGGGGCCAACAGTAGAAAGGATATTTGAATGGTGGTCTGAAGGAAAAATGAAAATGGAAAGTTGGATATAGAATATACTGCTTAACAGGTCCCAAAGACAGCCACTATCTTGCTGTATTTATTCAGCAATTCAATCTTTATATACTGTGGCTTACCTGACCTCTTGGGCATGTTTCTTCAATTTTTTAAAAAAAGATTTCTTCATTTATTTTAGAGACAGAGCAGACTGGGGGAGAGGTGGAGGAGGAAGGAGAGAGAATTGCAAGCTGATGCCCCGCTGAGGGTGGAGCCCAACGTGGGGCTCGGGCTTACAACCCTGAGACCATGACCTGAGAGGAAATCAGGAGTTGGTCACTTCACCGACTGAGTCCCCCAGGCGCCTCTCTTCAATTCTATATGTAAAAATCAATAGCACAAACAAGATATAGTTGGGATTCTTGGGGGCGGGTTCACTTCCCAAGGGGGAGTCAGCTTCCCCTTTTGTATAAATTCACAGATACCCAAGTGTTAGTGAAAAATGAAAGTTGTTTCAAGAGAGTATCTGCAATCTTGGAGCACTTCTATTTTTTTTTTTTTAATTGGAGTTCTATTTGCCAACATACAGCATAACCCCCAGTGCTCATCCCATCAAGTGCCCCCCTCAGTGCCCGTCATCCAGTCACCCCAACCTCCCACCCACCTCCCTTTCTACCCCACCCCTTGTTCGTTTCCCAGAGTTAGGAGTCTCTCATGTTCTGTCTCCCTTTCTGATATTTTCTACTCATTTTTTCTCCTTTCCCCCTTATTGCCTTTCACTATTTTTTATATTCCCCAAATGAATGAGACCATATAATGTTTGTCCTTCTCTGATTGACTTATTTCACTCAGCATCATACCCTCCAGTTCTAAAGTAAGCAAGTCTTTGGAGAGCAAACGTCCTCTATGATAAGTCACTCCTGAATTAAAAAAAACTATTTATCTCATTTTCTAAATGCATAGATGGGCTATTAACATTATTTCTTTGTTGTCCAGATTTGGTCACTTCTCTTAAACTAACTGTTAATAAATTTAACTAAAAGGTATTGTGGGTATCTCTTGCTCTTTCTTTCCTTTTTTTTTCCCCCCTTTGCCTACCATCTTCTCAATCACTGTTCCCAGGGTTTGAGACAGGAAAGTAATTGAAGAGTACGTCAGATTTCTTGAGAAGGCTTGAACTGAAGATTTATTTTTCAGGGGACACAGTATCTGATCCTTACGGATGCCTTACTTTTATTTCATTCTCTGTGTTTCCCCTCTCTCGTATGTGTCATTTAAATTCCGAATAGGTTGTATTTTCAGGAAAAACAAAACCTAAGTATAACCTATTATGTAGCTTGGAGGGGATAGTATTTGAGAATGGTGTGCAGCATTTAGGAAAAGCGTTTCAGATTCAGTACATATTTTTCTGTTCACATCTCAAAATGAGGCCATGTAATTTGCTTTTAGTGTCTCTGAATGCTTGTTTTAAGAGAAGTGTCTAATCAGAAGGAAGCATGGATATAATGTTCACATTTTTCTGGCTTATATTTGCTGGATCTCACTGATGTAGTTTTCAAGGTCCTCTGATGGATGGCTTTTTTCCCTCCCTAAATTCTTAAATAGCTGTTTTATAGCACAAATTCTTGCAATTTAGGCCATTTAGTAACTCTGTATGTCTCAAATTTAGTTTTAAAAGCTGGCATTCTATTGGGAATTTACTAGATTGGCAAGAAATCTCTATTTTAACCTCCCATCCCATACAATATGGGATTTGCAAAAGCGATAAAAAAAAAACAACCCACAAAACCCTAAACACAGATGTTGCCACTAAAAGACAGTTTCCACACTCCCATTTGTGAACAACACTACACACATCAGGATGAATGGATTTATTTTTTTAAGTCTCTATTCTATACCCGCCTTATAGCTTTTATTTCCCTGCTATTTTACGTTACCCATAGTAGACGTGCGCTGGAACCTTGGGAGCACGCACTAATTTTGTCTCCTAGTTTAAAAAAAGAGGGCTGGAGATAGTCAAGACTATTTGGGCCAGCACTCACCTGCAATGCACCACGATAGGGCCAGCACTGGGGGGGTTGGAGAACTTGACCCGACGGATAAAGGAGAGAAGGCCGGTAGCGTGGTACGGTACCCCGTGGTCGGGCCAGCCAGTGAAGTGGAACTGCTTAACTTCCCGGATCTCATTGTATCCCCTCTGTGCAAACACGTAAAGAAGTGTTTTTCCAAAGAACCCAAATCAGGCCATTAAACACAACCCCAGGCACGAGGCCCAGGTGACAGTGAACAATAAATGACTCTAAAAAGACTCTATCAAAGACAATAAAAAGATTCTATCAAAGATCACACTTTCTCTGGCAAAGGATGTTGGCCTGACGTGGTCCAGGAGCTTACCTGTACGGTCAAGTAACTGGAATCAGAGGTCTTGCTCAGTTCTATAACTCTGTGTAAGTTTTATTTGCCTTGACAGTATCTTCCTCACGAAACGACAACACGTAAAATTATGAGGAGAACAGGAAAAAAAACCGGAAAGCTAAAATGCTGCCCTATTGACCCAAGGCACTGAGTTTTCGAGTGGTGAATAAAAGCAACCTTCTGGCTTCCAACCTCAAAAAAGATTTTAATGCCTTGCTTATCCATGTTGAAAATGGTTTTGAAGCACAGCATGGAGGGATTTTCCAGGACACTGCTACTTGAGATTGTTTTGTAAAAATATACAGACAGCTCAACTCTTCTTGGGGCAGACAATTTTGTCCTAATTCTGTGAAATAATTCAGCACAGAGTATTATTTAAAGTAACCAAAATACAACATGAAAGGGGAGCGGAATTGCTGCACCTTTGTCCCAGTGGGTTAATTTAAGAGAACCTTTATTTTTTTTTAATTTTTATTTATTTATTTATGATAGTCACAGAGAGAGAGAGAGAGAGAGAGAGAGAGAGGCAGAGACACAGGCAGAGGGAGAAGCAGGCTCCATGCACCAGGAGCCCGATGTGGGATTTGATCCCGGGTCTCCAGGATCGCGCCCTGGGCCAAAGGCAGGTGCTAAACCGCTGCGCCACCCAGGGATCCCCTTAAGAGAACCTTTAAATGCACACTTTGAAGCTGCTTCTTTTTGGTCAGAGAAGCCTGTGGCTTGTGGTAGTAGCAAAGCTTCGCAAACACAGATAGAATGCTACAGATTTTATGTATAGGAACCCACATTTGCAGTCCCCGATCCCGCCGACTCTATGCAATTCCAATGGTGCCCTGAGCTATCTGGGCTATCTCCACCTCACTCGTTCATTCAGAAAAGGGAGACAAATGCCATGAAATACATGAACCAAACTGGGAAAGTTTAGATTCAGTCCTATATAGACAGACCAAATGTACTGAAGCTTTGGAAGCCAGGGATCGGGTCTCATTATTCTTTCTGGTTCCTACACAAAACCCTGCACACAGAGTGGGGCTCGACAGCTGATATAATGGTGAAAATGATAAACACCCTCCTGGAATCATGCAGATGGAAAAAAATCACTTCCTTTATGACTTTTTAATTAATTAATTAATTAATTAATTAATTAATTTTTTTCTTTATGACTTTTCAAGTCCACTCCACTGGGGAAGATCCTAAGTTGTTCTAAGACCTGATTTCAGCCAGGTCACCTCCTCCATATCAATCCTTTTACTGGAGGTGTTTGCCGTAAGGGCCTTGTTCTTTTTAGTAAACCTCAGCAAAAAAAAAAAAAAGTTCTTTTTAATATCTCGCAAGGCATGTTCACTCACTGCTCTCTGTACTAAAATGTTCTTTTTTTTTTTTTCTTAAAGATTTAATTTATTTATTCACGAGACACACAGAGAGAGAGAGAGAGGCAGAGACAGAGGCAGAGGGAGAAGCAGGCTCTCTGAGGGGAGTCCGATGTGGGACTCGATCCCAGGACCCTGAGATTGTGCCCTGAGCTGAAGGCAGACGCTCAACCACTAAGCCACCCAGGCCTCTCTCTATTAAAATTTTCCCAAGGAATTTTCAAATATGTGCTTTTCAAAACAAAAACAAAAAACAAAAAACAAAAAAAACCAAAGTACTCTTCTCCAGTTCTAACAAGAAAACAAATTAAAAAAAAAAATTCAATGATGTTCCAAGATGTATGCCATTAACGACATAAAGTGTTAGTAATCCAAAATATTCCCATTAGGGCCAGGTGCATGTCTCCACTTACTGATTCACATCATACTCTACGTCCTTCATTACACTTTGAGGATTTAGTCACTTAGGACCCATGTCTCTGCTGAATCTATTCCTAAACACTTTAGAATTTTTTACTATTGAAGAGATTTTTTTTAACGTCTACTTCTGTTTACTGCTAATATACAGAAAAGCTATCATTTCTGAGTATTTATCTTGAATCAGCCACTTCAATGATTATTAGTTCCATTCTAAAGTATCTCTAGTTTTCTTGGTATAAAATAATCTCATGTAAAAATAATTTTAGTTTTTCTAATAGTTAGGCAATTTATTCCTTTTGTTGTCTTATTTCATTTACTAGAACTTCCCAAAATTTTGAATGCTAATGAGACTGATTATCTACATTACACTTCTGATTACATAGCGACCCCTGTAGGGTTTTTACCCCTTAATATGCATGCTATAGTTATTGTTGAATCATCTTTATCATGTTGAAGCAGCCTCCTTATTTTCCTAATATAGATTATGTCTTTAAAGAAAAAGTAAGTACTTTACACTATCTATTAATAAAATCCTATGTTTTTGTTCCTTTAAAGAAGATGTGATGAAATATTCAGCTAGATTTCCCACCACCAGTGTAATATCCTTGCATTCCTAGAACACAATCATTATAGGTCATGTTGTGACGTTTTCTTAATTCACAGCTGGGTTTCAAATTTTTGATATTTTATTTTGAACTTTTTTTGAGTATATTCTTGAATGAAATTGGTCTGCAAAGTGTGTGTACACACACACACACAGATAGAGAGAGAGATTTTAAAAAAGGCAGAGAGGACAGAGAAGAGCTTTAGAGAGTCCCATCTTTACCTGGTTTTGTTATCACAATTATTCTAGCTTTCAGAATATAGTTAGTTGGTTTTAATGGCCTTCCATGGTTTAAATACTTTTATAAACATAGGCATTAACTATTTGTTAGAAGTTAAAGAAACCTCAACTATAAAACCATAGTGCAATTTCAATGATAAAATTTAAGATTCCATTTTCTTCTGTCATCTGTTCAGGTTTTTAAGTCTTCTCGGTCAAATTTTGAGAATTAGTCTTTACTAGATATAAATGTATCTAGACTAAAATCTCCATCTCCAAGTTTACATGTATTATTTCTTATAGCTTTCCCAACAGCCAGTATAAGTGTAGCTACATCTTTCTTGTGTTTACTAATATTGCACACTTTTGATTGTCCCTCATTTAGAATTGATAGTGGTTTAATCTTTTATTGATCTTTTCCAAGAGCTAGCTTTTTGATTTCATTTATTATTTTCTGTTGGTTTTTGGCTTATGTTTAATTTTTCTTTTGTTCTGTTGATTTTCTCTGGTTTTCTAGTTTTGTGATTTTTTCACATGATTCTAGACCATCTTTCAAAACAGAAATCATTTATGTGTTTAATATGTGTCCTAAGGTTTACAAAGATGCCTGGCACATGGCATGCTCTCGAAAAAATATTTGTGAAACTGAATGAATGAATGAATGCATGAATGAATGGATGGCTTTTATAGCAGCATCAAAACAAATCTTGATGGGGACTCTAAGAGAAAAACAATTTCAATAAACATATTTTAGGAGAAAATTTTCGATAGCTTACCCTTTCCAGGGTGAATGTCCTCACTACATATTCAGCAAGTGGTTCCATTTCCACACAGGTTACTTTGAAGTCACCATAAACTTCAGTATCATCAGGCCAATACTTGTAGCATTTAACCTAAATGACAAAAAGGGTATGTAGGTGGGCCTGCATACATTTTAACCAAGATGGTTTAATTCCAGTGGTAGCTCTTTAGGTTACAGTAAAAATATCATAAAAAACTATAAATGAGATAAAAGCATCTATTACACAATAAATAGAAAAGCTTTGTGTAGTCTCATTATAACATAGAAGCCTGATGATGCAATTAGAACCTATATAAACTCAAAGTTTCTTTTATTACTCAGTAAGACATCAAATAATTTCTTAGCTATCAAAGGTCCACTGAGGAGCACTCATTTGAAATGCTATGTCTATGAATTTTTAAAACTATGGAATGAGATTCTATTCTAAGTGTGTTATGTTTGGCTACTCAACTTATGTTTAGTGAACAAGAAAAAAATCTTTTTTTCTCTTACCCGGCCAACCTCAACTAAATTTGTAACCATCACAATGCAGGCAGACTGTTCTTGCCAGATCATTCTCCAGAAATCATATACTGTTTCATGAACTGGGCCTTTGAAGAAATTAATTTGAATATTTTGTTATCAGAGAAATTTTGTGATTAGAAGAACTAAGTGGTAAGAATATGCATAAGGTAAAAATCACGGTAAATACAATAAAAAATAATATTGAAGGTCTAACACAGAAATGTCACCGAAATAACTTAAATTCAGTTTGTATCTAAATTCACCCTACCAAAACATAGGCAAATACAACTTTTTTTTCAATTCACCTTATATACTTCCCATTCAGAAGCAGATATCACTAGATTCTAGGATATTTATATCTGTCACTAAGTTAGTTTGATACAACCTCAAATACATGTTAAAAATAGGAAGTCTTATACCACTACCAACCAAACAGCATATATTACCAATTAAATCTACCCACATCATTTATAAAACAGGGCACATTCAGGGGTTAATGAAGAAACATTCATATATATAAGCACACATCCCACCCTTATATTGTCATCTCCAGACCACAGAAGTGTCTACTGGGCTACACTCTATTCAGGACAAGAAACAAATAAACCAACCTAGAATATTGTTCACCATGAATGATCTTTCTGACTTTAAAGAGCTTACAATTCAACTCAGGTAATCCACAGATATGTGAAAATACTCAGAAAATTATCTCTTTCAAAACAGCAGCACTCTTGCTTTACTTCCCTCTTTTAAGAAATAAATGCATGGGCTAGGTTTCTTTTCTGATGGTCAGTGGTCAATCTGGAGAGATATCTGGAAGTGTTTTAGGATGTTCTTATTCCCCAGTGTGCTACTGTAACAAGACTTCTCTGCCTTTTTCTTATTTTCTACACAGAATGAACTTGATGAAGTCCCCCTTAGCCCTTGAGACAAAATTTTTTGTAAAAAATATTTTGGAAGAAGGTCTAACATTTCATTATAACATTATTGGCCTTGGACAATACTCCATTCCAGGACCACAAAAAAAAAAAAAAAAAAAAAAAAGACAACTTATACCAAGTGAGACATTTCTGGCTTCCCTCAAAAGTAATTCCTGTGTTCAGCACTATTGACTCTGGGACATCAGAATACCAAAACCCAAAGCACAAATCAGCAGCTCCTCTTTTATTTTAATTAAAAAATATATCAAGTTTCGATTTGTATATGTTTTACACAGATAAAACGAATCCTATTATACAAATGAATAAAGAGAATAAATAATCCTATTATACAAATCTCTCTCAGAAGATGTGATTTTTTTTTCCAGTTAAGTCAGATAAAATGGCAAATAAACCACTAGATGGATGAATATGCAAGTTTGGTTTCTCTAAAACATTTAAAAAGGCAATGTTTTTACCTTGAGTTGCAATGTAGTGGCTTGGTCTCTGGTACCCCTAAAATAGGAGAACAAATTGGTTATCATTTTACATCAGTATTAGAAATAAATGAATGAAGGCATAAAAAGATGAAGACAACCACCTGTTAAGATTAAGTTATAGTAAAAAGTCCAGAAATGAGTAGTGAACTCATAGTTCACTTCTCAAACCTAGGTTATCTGAAAGGTAAACATAAAACAAAAATTAAATGTTTTAAGGGCTCAGATTAGAATATGTATTGCGTAATTGAGTTTTGTTTGCTAGAGAATAACCGCGTAGATATTGTTTGGTTTTACTAAAATGTTTATGCCTTCATGTTAATCTTTAGTCATTCATTCCTGGCAAATTGTGTTCAAAAATATTAAATCTCATCGTATCATCCAAAAGTACAACACACTGCATTACAAATGGACAACGACATATTAGAACCATAAAATAATAACAGAACATTCCAATGTTAGAGCTGGACAATGCATGAGTGCATTAAGTCAGAGTCCTGCTGAGATATTTTAGAGAATATTCCCGTACTGCAATATGTTCAGGAATCTGCCAAAACTATTTTGTGTGTGCCGATAATATTAGTTTACACACACATAATTATAGGTACACACATATATATAGGGAAGGAAGAGTTTTAAATAAAATGCATCTTATCCTGAACAAAAAATTTAGCGCTTTTTCCTTTTGAGTGTGCCAAGAGCTTTAGGTGGTCAAGCATTTAATGCTAGGTCAACAAAGAAATTATTTCTGATAAGAAATAAGTTGTTAGTTGCTCTCAATTGATTTGAATTCCAGGACATCATGAATATATCACACGAGCGTTAACGGTATCATAGGGTTAAGCTTTGAATTTGTTTTGTCTTTATCAAAGGGCTTTGGCAAAAGCCTGTGGGACAATTTGTCCACATTTGCTGTGGGTAACGCGATGCGCATACAAACGCATGTAAGCTGAAATCCCCAATCTAATATTTAAGTGGCTGAGCATCATACTGCTGCCAGTTTGGAAGTTTCCTACTTCTTCTTATACCAGATAGTACAATTTTTCATGGAAAGATTTTTCTTCCAAGCTTTATAAACATTTCATCTCCCGATTTTCATGAAAAAATTTACCAATTGCAGAAGAGTCTTACGTATAATAAACTAACGGGAAAGGGAACGTTATAGAATTGTATAGTCATCGGCCAAAATACACTGGGGTCTTAACAGCACGACTGGGCAACAACACAGTCTCACTTGGAACACGGGTTTACCATATGAAGCACAGAGTAGTAGTATGACAAGGCTCCAGTGTATATGTCTTGGCAGAGAATCAAGGTTAAACTGAATAGGCAAAGAACGAGTACATATTTGTCAGAAAACTGTTGCATTTTTTAAAGAGTGGACATTAGCTTAGCTTTCTCTTTTGAGATGTCTGATAAATTTAAAATATTGAGTAAACTCGAGTCAAATGATGACCAGAATTTTCACCAATATACTCAGAGACTATACGTAATAAAATTAATTCAAAGATATCAATGATGACAGTTCACAAAATAACTATAAAACATGAACTTAATAAATGTGACAGAGCTAATTTCCTATTTATGGGAATTAGACAAAGTTGGGGCCTGATTTTCCTATGTTTTATGCAACTATAAATGCATACGACATAGATGCTGCAGTATTTGATCCTTCTACCTTTTGCCTCACAATTAACACATGTTTTGAACTGATGAATCTCAGCACACTTAGGATTGAATTATTTGAAAATAGCTGAAGTTTCGTGAGTGCTTTAGATGTGCTAGGTATTGTGCTGAATGTTCAACATGCATTGCTTTATTTAATTCTCAGAACGATGAGGTTAGAACTATTATTATTATCCCCACTGTACACGTAAGGAAACGGAGGCACAGAGGTGAAGCGACAGTCCCAAGGTTCCCGGCATAATTTTGACCAGGGAACATGAATAAAGAGCCTGTCCTTCTTCCATGTAATGCAGTATTATGGTTTCCTCGACAATATTTTATCTTTGAATTGCTAATCACTTTCCATTAAATCAACAATTTGCACGTAGATAACGTTTGTAACCAAAATGTAACAGTGGAGCATGTGATCAAAACAGACTTTTTTTTTTTTTTCGTTTGCACGGTTCGATATATATGTGTGATATGTGTCTTTTACAAATGCAATTTAGTAATGCTTTTGCCTAAGTAATTTTAATACTTTAACAAGCCAATACCACACACCACAAAATAGTCTTCCTACCCATTTTTTAACATCAGAAGTCAAATGTAAAAAGTAAAATTTCAGAAACGCTAATACACATCATACTATCCAGCTTCTCACATGTTTGGGGAAAGGGAAGAATAAAAGCCAGAAACAGAAATCATCAACAAATAAAACTCGAGTACAGAATAACTTGTCAAAAGCTAAAAATGGTCCTGTGTTTCTAAACATAGCAAAGGGAAGGAGGTAAAATAGATCTTCACACATGTAAAGGAGTTACGAAAAAATGAACATAGATATACCGTATGAGGCTAATTAGGTGAAGCATGCAGAGGTAACTAGTAGTAAGCATTAGTAATAACTGTAATTAAGAGTAGTTTTATTAAATATTTATAATAGGGTGCTGTTATTTACATATAGTGGTACTTACATCCCTGTACAGCCAAATCTACAGCCCAAACCAAAGTCAGGTGTGAAAGAAAGCACAACAACGTCAGTAAGTACTAGGACGTAGAACAAGGAAAAGTGTACAGTTTGTTCTTTATTTTAAAAAGCTAGCAATCACTTTATAGGTAATAACAAGCAAAAAGATTCACATGTATAAGCCAACAAATTGGGCACACCGAACTATAAAAATACTTACATCTATATAGTTGGCATTAATGTAATCGGAAGAAGGATCATCCTCAACAGGTTGCAGAATTACTCTGGAGTGGTCATCTAAAGGTTTTGAACAATAAGATGAACTTATTAAAAATTTCCCCTCCGTTCTGAGACAATGACCTCGGCAGACACCGAAAGGAATTCAGTGGTGGCTGAGAGCTTATCCATAATACACTACTATTCAAATCTCCTTAAGGAAACACAAGAACTTTAATGAGCTCATGACTTATTACACTATCCCATCAATAAAGATTCGATGGCTAGCATCTTCATAGTGAGGAAGCTTTTCGGGAGCGTGGTAATCAGATGATGAGTCATCATTTGAGTCATTCTAGTCCCGCCTCTTAGACGTGGCTCTAAATGGGGGGGATCTTTCCCTGCTGCATGTTACAGCACACGAGCCACAGAACTGAGAGGAAGTTTCAATCTCTGCTCCTGACGTCTCATTTCTCTAGAGGTGAGGTTGAATTCTGACGTATTCAGAAGACGTTTTAAAATAATTTAAAATGGGGGCTGAGTGTGGCAGGTACATCACTGGTTACAAACTAAACGTGTTCCTTTCCTTACCGTTCCTGCGGTTTCATAGGATAACCAATTGGTTTATCCCATGTAGACACCCTGAAGCCTTAATGATGTCCCTAATGACAAATAACAAGGAGCAACGGGAGTCAGGCACTGGCTCCGAGCAAGAAATAAAGGTTCTATGGAAAGAATAACACTCCCACCTTGAATACGCTTGGTAGAAGCGTTGTAGCAATTTATCACTGAAAAGACCTTTCTTTTTCATTATCCTGGTCCTCTCAGCTGTCAGTAACACCTCCACGCATTTATGTGCAAACATAAAATCAAAGAGCACGTTATCTCCACAGGGTGAAGAGTCTGAGTCAATTTAATTAACAAAAATGACGACAACTTCAGAGTCACTGCCAAGGGCTAATGCTGTTTTGATATTATACAGATTACTTTATAAACAGCTGCGCTTTATAAACTCTCTTAAAGTTTAAAACCATATAAGGAGGCCTTGTCGCTTACTACTTAGCTGCTACACACAATATTTACATTCACCAAGAACTGTAGGAGAACTTACATGCGATAATGTTTCCATATCGATTTTTTGCTCTATTTTGATCTTTTTTAGCTACATCCCAAGATGCGGACTGTCCTTCAAAGAAGCTCTGGAAAAAAAAAAGTAACAAGAAGACTGAATTTAACTCCTTTTCTTGATTCAGGTTTTATCTGTTCTGAAGACCAAAATAATAAAAGCCACTTTTCTCATGGCGGAAGGGAGTCCTAGAGTAGTAAACAAGTTCTCTTTTCAGATCTCAAAGTTTGCTGGACTCTTGTTCATCTAGGACTGGACTGAGTTCAAAATAAGGACAAGAAACAACTTCAGGGGGAAAAAAAGGAGCTTGAAACGATTTCAAATCTAAGATTGCTACAACTTTGAGAGATGGAAGTAGGGAAAGCATCACAACTTCAAAACTATTTTTAATGAGTATCTTTCCAATGTTTTTACTCTAGCATTTATAACAGGAAAAAAGAAAACCTGTTTTCCCCCATAATTATTCATTAAATCGTGTGCAATACATCACATGGCAGTTTCTTTGAAGATCATGAAAAGGACTGAGTCTCTACGAGGGACCATATGAAAATCAAAAAGAGCCACCATATCCAAGAATCTTGGAACAGATGAATTTGCTGATTGGTTTAATTACCATATGCAGCAATTTAAAATATGCGTATAGATTTCTTTTTGCAGTAAAACTTAAACTTTGCTCAACACAGGAAATGGGGTCTTCAAAGAATCAATGTCTTTGAAGTGAGGTACACAGGAATACACATGAAATGAACAACAACAACAAAAAAACCATCTTTGGCAGGATATTATAATTCCTTGCACTATTTTGTTGCCACAGCGTAGTGTTTCCGGTACTTGTCTACACCGACTCTCAAAACTCCCAGCTAATTTTATTTGCTCCCAAACTCAGGTATACAGGCAATCTGGAAATAAAATAGAGTTCAGAAGATTCCTCGAGAAGTTGAATGCATTTCAGATGGTCTTTCAAAGTCAAGTACTGCTTGGATCCTTTCACTTTCAGTGCGTGTACAGGGTGGTACCTACTTGGCGGTGGAGAAACTTCCTTCCGTGCCCGAGGCGGACACCTCTCAGGAAGTGTGCAAAGTGGCGAAGGAACTTTTTCCTTTTTCCTTTCTGCTATATTGTTTTTATTGAGATGACAAGTTTAAATCACTCCCTGTGCAGTGTGACTTCTACTTGTATTTTGGATTTAGTAGGAAGGGGAAGTAAGGTTGGAAGAAAACTTTCCCACATCCTTCTTTTGGCTTCTTAGTGTTGTCTGGATTTGCAGTGATCTGTTTTTGTTCTCAGCCACTTCGAACCAGTAAGCCACAGAGAAAACCGAGCATGACAAGTAGGACATGTAGAACACAGAGATGGACCCCACTTCTCACCAGGGGATCCACACGCAAGGAGGCAGAGAGGTAGCCCTACTGCTTAAGTCATTCAAATGGTCGAATCCGTAACAGTAACAGTGGGACTCAAAGGATCCTGTTAATGGATTTTTTCAGTGGGGGAGATATGAGGTCTAACAGAGCAGTTTTTAAATAGCACAGTAAAATTCTGGAATCCAAGTTTTAAGAATTCTTCAAGTGAATTTTGACCCAGAAAGTGTCCCTTTCTTTCAATTTCATCTGCCCCTCCCTTCTTCCCACATACACATTTGAGGATATTCTCATAGACACAAGTTTATATATGCGTCTACGGAGTAGACGTCACTCCTTATTATGCTGAAGGGAGGAAAAGACATTAAATCCCACTATTTGATTAGAAATAAAATGTAACATGGTTTAATAACTTTCACCTCATACTCCTCTTTGAACCCGTAGCTGTCTGATGTCTTCATGAGATTAATGTGCTGCAGTAGGTCGGCGACCCTGATGGCTGGGTGCAGCTGTCCCGTCTGGTAAGGGGATTCCGTTCCCTCACAGAGGTAGCGAGGTACGTCCAGTAGACGACTGGATTCCGCTGTCGCACTGTGGTTCTCATCTGGCATTTTTCGGATTCCAGAAGATTAAAAGACAGAGTTACCTTGTTTAATACATATCTATGCAAAGAAGATTATAAGAACTTCAGATTTTTCTGATCACAGGAGATGAAAAAAAAATCTAGCACAGGTCTAGGGCGGCTTCCATGTGAGGACAAAGCCTCTGACAGCAGCTCAAGATCTGAGGTCAGAGTTTACTACATCTAGGTCAGCAGGATACTGGGTGCTGTGAGATGTAGACATCTGATCCACTTTCAGAAGGTGTTAGTGGGAGATTTTGTGGGGTTCTCCTGTTTCTTGCACCTGCAGTCACAGCAGCACAGAGTAGGACCAGAAGATCTGGTTGTCAATTGGAGAGGTTTTTTTTTTTTTTTTTTTTTTCACTGTTGAGTGACCTGAACAGCCTCCTTCCCCACCATACCCCACCCTCGCTCAGACCCAGTCTAGGCAACCCATACCCACAGGGCTGCCACCTGGGGCTTCTGAGCATGGTACATCCCAGACTGGGAAACGCGGGCATCCTGCAGAGTCATGCCCTGGCCCCACTAAGTCTGCTGGCTGGGTTACACACGCGTTTAGACTCCGTCTGTATGCCCTCGGGTTTATTATGATGCCTGTTGATTTTACCATAAATATGTTCTGACTTTTGTGGCCACTGCGTGAAAGCAAGTAGGGTATGTCTCTGGGACAGAATGAGCAGGTAGTGTAGGCAGTTCCTCTGGATCTGATCCATCCAGGCTGAGCTACCCGGCTCCTTCTTTACGTTCCCGTGACCTCCTGTTCTACACCATGTCCTTTCACTTTACTCTGTATTTCAGTCATTTCTTTAGTAATCGATTTCTTTTCACTAAACTCTGAACACTCAGGGCAGAGACAGGGTCAAAGTTGTCTTTTTATTCCTAGCGACCGGTGCAGAGCTGTCATTCAATAAATATTTCGGTGAATGAATCAGTTAAGACAAACGGAAGCCCCCACCACCCACATTACAGTGTAGGCCCCACCCCAATTGTATTATGAGCTGAAAATGAAACTTTTAAGTCTCTTTATGTCACAAGGAAGAAATGAACAAGAACATTATACCTATGAAGAATAAATATTATTTTAATGACCACAGCACTAATCGTTACAACGAGAAAAAGCATGCTTATATTTACCACATTTAAACTTACCACTTAAAAAAAAAAACAAATGTTTTAAGGGGTGTTACTTTGGAAAGCATTATACTGCCATATTCATTAACAGAAGAGAAAGTACACTCTTAGGGAGAACTTTTGTTTTTAATGATAATGCATACTGTAGAGAACGATATTTAATTAACAGTCAAACATATTTCAAGTGCTGATACATTTGCCTGTTCTATCACCAACTCTACAAATAGGAAATGGCAAAAAATGAATTGTTGTCCCCATGATAAACATTCTTTCTTCCTGGAGAAGGGAAAAAAAAAAAGAACCCCACAATCAGATTTGTGTGCGTCTATAATTTAGTTTGATTGCATTATTTTACTTTCTCTTACTAGGCTGAATGTTTTTTTTTTTTTTTTTCCTTTTCTTCTCTTTCCTTTTCTTTTCTCTTGGCACTTATTTCTAAAAATATGGCACTGAATCCAAAAAACCCCTGGTGGATTCTGTTGTGACCTAACCACCCAACTGGACTAATGTCCTTTCGTTGGGTGTTGCCCACGCCTCTACACACAAACATTTGCTAGCAAACACGATTCATGAATACCCTTTACTTCCTATGAGACCACTCTCAACTGATCTATCTTTGCTAAAATATTACAATCAATAGATTGACATAAAGGTTAACATATAAGTTAAACTGAGAAGCCACTGGCTTGGGCACTAGCACAGAATATACAGCTTAGGATGAGAAGCAAAGAGGACGGATAATGTTGGAGAGGCAAAACGCAATCACCCAAGCTGGAATACGGTAGCCCGGGCTTTGTGGGGCAGCCCCAGAGCTCATACCATACCTGCTGGAGCAGCAGAATATTTACAATTGTAAAAGGCTCAGTGAGAAACAGAGAATTCACTCATATTCCAAATCTTACATGGTATTGTCCAATATGAAATAAACAATGCTTTCTGTTTTGCATTAAGCTTTAACACATTAATACAATAAGCATTATTCATTAGAGTAATCACAGATGAATTATTAATCTCAGTACATTTCCACCTCATTACACCACCTAATAATGTCACTAGCAGTGAGAGTACATGTTCTAATCATTGTCCTTATTATACATTTAAGAATAATAACTTCGAATATTTCCTTGATGGAAAAGTTTTCTAGAATTCTTTGCAATGCACTTACCAGTTATAGGGACTTTAACCCAATGAAGCAGTAAAACACAAAAAAACAAAAATATGAATCAATATGAAAAGTTTCTAAGCGCTTTTAAGATCAGTACGTAGGTATTAATATCAAGCAATATTTGAAGCGACTTCAAAAATTGCTTTACAAATACAAAATCAAATGGATGTACAATAACTGTAAACACTATGATTCCAAGAATGATGAAAAATGCAACAAATTATTTCTGCATCTGATATGACTGGTGGGATTTAGTTTTTAAAGAATAATTTTAAAAAGCCAGCTTGACTTTCAAAATGAAATAAAATACATAACAATTGCTTATATGAATAGATTTCACAACTATTGTGTTAACTGTAGGCTTCCTTAAACATAAATACCCCTTTTCTCAAGGCAAACTATTGCAATAATCTTTTAAACTTTATAGTTTATAAAACTCATCCTTATTATTTCATTTTCTTTTTATAAAACTGGGAAAGCAAAGACTTATAAAAGGTACTTTCATGGGTTCATATCATGAGTCCTCAGGAGAACTAAGAGTTGGACCCAATTCAACATTTTCTTAGAATATTACTGTAATGAAACTTGAACACTTAGGTAACTAACTTTTCCTCGGTGAGTTTTTAATATTTTAATTGAATTTTACTTATTAATTTGGTGGTGATAGCATTGTATAGTATTCTGCTTAAAAGAAAATGACATTTTCTGAGGCATTTGGTGCCATCCCAATGATCATGATTCCTGGTTCCTCCCTTACATGACTGAGCTACCCATTGGGATGAATTCCAAATTTTTTCAGGATGTATATTCTTTATATTATAAAATTATAAGTTTAATAATTATTTTAGTAAAAAAGAGGTATATTTCACTTAACTGAATTAGTTGTATTGTTCCCTAATATTTAAAAAAATGTATTTTAAATATTGAACTCATGGATAATAAAAACATGCACAAAATATAAAGTTTTATGTTCACAGGGAATTTGAATATTTATATTTCATAAGAGAATTGGGAACGTTTAAGATACGTTTGTATGGCAATTTCCATATATCTTTGGTTACATCTTAAATACTAGAAACATGAAGGTAAAACTGATAATAGAACTTGTTAACATATAAGCAAGCGGGTCATGAGTCATTGGTATGTAATTAGTCAAGGAATAGAGTACAAATTGAAATGAAACTCATTCCATTCTTTAATATACAGTTAGATCAAACATTAATTTTACATTTGAAAAGGTCTTATTTATCACTAGCAACACCATTTGTCTTAGATGTTGTACAGTGGCAAACCTTGGCTTATTCTAGATTTCTTGAAGGGTAACACATCACACAAGATGCATGTAGAATGCAAAACCCCACATCAATATTGTAGCAACTTTACCTGCATTTATTAAATTCTTTATAAAGACAAAATGCAAGCAAATGTACACATCCTTAAATATATACTTGGAAATGTGTTCTTTAGTTGCTATAAACTTAGGGGAATTGTAAAAATATTTCCATCAAGTAGATTTTTATATATAAACTAATTATTCAGGTAGCACTGGCCCCTGAGATGTGTGTATTTGGGTTCATTCTGCTAACCTGCATATATAAATGTTAGTGATATACTAAGGGCCACTGTACTTTTGTTCCAAATCTAACAGAACCAAGACTTTAAAGATATGTTGCTTTGAAAAAGCATTTTACTAATTTGAAATCCATTAGATCTGACTGGTTTCATGACAGTTGCTCTCTTTGATAAAGATCATGGCTTAATTTTCAAAATCAAGCTGCTTCCTACACTGTAAATCATTACTGTATAGACAAAGCTATATAACTCATGCAAGGATGTGTGATCCATGCAAGAAAGAACGGTAAAGAATTAGGGCCTCACCTAACACAGCAGTCGGCACAAGTGGATCATTGGGCACTGCAGGAAAACAGAGCTCATGAAGGAATATATTGCCCTAAAGTTATATTTTACATTTTTCCTTTAAAATAGATTTATGCTTTCTCAAGAACTATATTAAACTTTCTTTGATTATTATAACCTGCAAAGGTAAAATTCTCTTTTTCAGCTTGGGTTATCTCAAAACACCAGGAAAGGTGCATCTATAATTAAAGTTCAGCATTCTGTTCAATTTTAACAGCCAGGAAGATTCAACTTGACATGATAAAGATTATAAAATCGGTGGTGAGGTGGTGGTGGTGGTGGAGACCCATTTAGATCTATCAAGTGCAAAGTACTTAGAGAAGTAATTATCTCATTTTCATTCCAAATAATTTTTTTTTCAGTTAACTCGAAGAGATTTAATCCTTTTTCCAAATTCATAAGTGGATATCAATAGTTACACTGCTGAATTCAAGCTTCTTAATAAGGTACTAACATCGGCAATAGGCAGAAAAGTTTGGGGAACAACAATGCTTTCATATCATTTTTGGCTAAGTATTAAATCAGATGGTTAGAGAGATGGTATATCTATATTTTCAGCAAAATTACTTTCAACGAAAATAATATTTTATGTTTTTCTCTATCATTTATCTTACAGTGGAGTAAAAGTAAAGTAGAGCAAAAAGGCCCTTTTAATGATTAAAATTAAATTTCAAAATGACTCATACAGCATTAGAGCTATTAATTTGCTGTAGATATAGATCAAGGGAAATTATGGGATGCTTTTAGGGCCAGTAATTATTGAAAATTTTCACCAAGCTGAACATTTCAGGAAAAAAAAAAAAACACTTTCCCTTTCTATAAAACGCCATAAATGCACACAACCCGCAAATACTTTATTTTCTCTTCACCAAGGCATACATGTTTAACCTGTATAGGAAATAATACGTCTTTTGTTTGCTTTTTTCCTTATATACATGTTTCAAACCAGAGGAAGCAAACCTCTGGAATCTGTGGTGGAATGCCTTTGCATATGCACGGCCAAGGATAAACTTGGTTTGCCTCCCTCATGCCTCAATTTTACGTGAGGGTTTGAAGAAACAGGCAGGGAATTTAACTTAAAATTTAAGTTCCAAAATAAACACCGTGCTATAGAACAAAGGATATGAAGTTCACAGGAAATTTGAAGATAAACAGTAATATTGATTGTGGGGCAATTATTCAAATCATCTGCCATTAAGGAGTACTTCAGCGTAAACGTCTCCAAAGCCCTGCCTTTATAGATCAACATTAGGAATTTTTAATGTGGATGAACAGATGGATGGATGGATGGATCGTACGATTCCCTGCCAATTCCCCAATGCAAGTAAACTTTGGGATTTCACATCAGATGCTAAGAGCATGTAGTCTCTTCTTTTCCCCTGTTAATGTTTTATTACTGAGATTCTCTAGTAGGAGTCTTTAGTAGAATAATTGAATAATTTTACCCATGCCGATAATTCCTAGAAAGAATTACGATGTTAAAGTTCTAAAGGAACTTTATCTTACACAAAAGAAGACTCAAATGGCAAAATAATTATAAATAAATTCTGAAGTGAAACCATTTTATGTGGGTAATCAAGTATCTCAACTTAGAGCAATGATGTGTGATTTGGCCTTAAATAGCATATGAATATTTTTTATGATACAGTAATATAAGTCACACAGTTTGCAATTAGCCTAAATCCAGTATCGAGACTGAAAACAAGTCTCCCTAAAAATTCCATAATATCCTCTATCACTTTTTCTCTTTCTGGTTGCTTCTTCTATTTCTGTTTTACTTTTTTCTCACTATTCAAAGGTAGTGTGTTGAATTCAAAGTGATTTAAAGGGCTTCAAAACCACCTATTAAAATTTTAATGAAGAACTTACATCTTGGACTGAAATTATGCTGGTCCATGAAGGTGATGGAAAGAGGATCTTCTGCGTGCAGAGTGCTCTGATCAGCGTAACTTCGGTCCATAGCATTCACCATGTGAGTCATCTCCTGCCGGGTGTTCCCCATGGCATCTTTGCGTTTTTTAGCAAGCTTGCTGCCAAGGCAAATACAAAGGGGAGACTTAGTGCGAGGCTTGGAGAGAGATAACACCAGCAGTAAGCAGCAGGAAAGCCCAAGGATAAGAATACATATAGATGTGGTTTGGTATCTCTAACTTTCATCATTTCAGGAATCAGGTTTGATATTCAAACAACATCTGCTGGTAGCTATAAAACTATTTGTCGTATGGATATTTCAACATTTAGGCAGTCAACTGAAGCCTTTCACGTCTTGTATCATTAAAACCGTCATAAATTATCACTATGCTTTATTAAAGCCATAAATAAATACTTCCTTAGTACAACTGTTCAAGGAAAATTTAAGCTAAAGATACGTTTTGGCTTTCCTCTTGGGCAATTAATTCTTTTGATCACCTTTGAGAAGTTCTTCTAGGGAATAACATGACTAGTTTTTAAGGTTTATTTTACTAGAGTCACCCAAATAAAATGCACAAAGAAATCCCATTCTTCATTCTCTGTTTTATTATTCAGTAAAAATGCAACATATGTAGCATTAGCATATTTAGCAGCAAATTTATAACATTAATCCAAACTTAATCTGGAGAGTTATAGAACTTACCACTGCTGGATTTAATGCAAATACACACACATATATATGTATATGAAAAAATTATATACTGTGTAAGAAAAGCACCCTGAGAAGAGTTTGGAAAATACGGTGTTGACATACGCTACAAATGATCATAATCTTGAGTTACAGTCATGGTCAAATCGTAAAAATGTGTTCTAGAACCAAAAGGCAGAGTATTTACTGAAGAAATGCCTTATAAACACAGCAGGGCAAGTGGCTTAGGGGATTTAGAAATTAGTAGAGGACTTTTGAGCTACTCAAATATTGACATCTTTATCTTATATATCAAGGACGTGAAACACATTCTGGGTCTTTGTGGATGTTACACATAAAACAAGCAATGAAAAACTATTAAAGGTATATAAAACATTTACATCACATTAACAAGGCGATTTATACATAATATAAATAAAGGCATTCTAAAAAGCCTGGAGTAGCCAGATTATGTTTATGGCAGCGGTTTATGTTGCCTTGGAATTACTCCTTAGTTGTCTGGAGAATGCCATTTCTCGGCTAGATTATTAACTAGGACATATTCTTCTGATTCTCATTAATATCTGTACTAGAGTAAATGTGCTACAAATATTTTTTAAAGGCTCATTTAATGCTTGTATTTCTGTCCAAGGGCTTTTCCTTTATAAAATTAATGTGGCAATTTGAGAGCTACTCTGGATTTTCCTTTTCTGAGAATTATATTACTCGGTCTCCAGGGGTACAAACTCAACACACCCAATATACTGATACAACGGATTTGACACTTAAATAAGATTGTCATAAACTAGGCTTTAGGATGCAAACAGCATTAATATTTTAAAGAAATAATAATAATGGTAATGACACTACTATTAATAAGACAACAGTTGCAAAAGTATAACAAGAACTACCACCACCACCATCACTACCACGACCACCACCACCATCATTTATTAGTAATATTTGCTGTATTCATTGAAAGCGTTACCTCTTTTTTCTATGTGGGTAAAAACCCTGCAAAAAGCTTACAAATTTCAGATAGGGAGTAAAACAAGTGCTGCTGCCAGTGGAAAGACACTGTATGGAAAGGTGGGGACCTTGGAGAACTGCAAAGCCATTGAGGGGGCAACTTGCCTAAGTGACTATTGGCATTTGATCCCAGGATTGAGCTTCTGATCTTAAAACTTTTAAAAGACAAGTCATGAATCTGAATATTTATGTTAAACTTCCTGACTTTTTTTTTCAAGTGGTTTTATTTTTTTGGAGACCCTGCATGGGGCAAATTAAACATCCACAGGTCATATTTTAGTCTATAGACTTCACTTTCCAAACTTACCTCTAGACCATCATAGAAGGTGTTTGTTCTTTGACCTACAATGTTCCTTTCCCTCTAATATCAGGTTAGCTTCCATTCTGTCTCACTGCATCGGGGAGGCTTCCCTGATCCCAATACAACCTTCCTCAGGTTAGGTTTCTTTGATAGGTGTTGTGGGTTTGTGTGTGTGTGTGTGTGTGTGTGTGTGTGTGTGTGTGCTTTAAGCTTGGCATGGAGCCCAACACAGGGCTTAAATGCATGACCTTGAGATCAAGACTTGAGCTGAGATCAAGAGTCAGATGCTTAACCAACTGAGTCACCCAGCTGCTCCTCTGCTAGATATTTTGATGGTGCCATGTTTTGTGCCTTTAACAACACTCATCCTACATCAGTGCAAGTAACCTTTTGTTACCCCGCTGTGTGTTCCATGGTAGGAAGGACCATTACTCCTAGTACTTAGACCATCTCTGGCACATAGCAGGCACTCAATAAATACTCACTGAATGGATGATTTAGGCCTATTATATGCTTTACACTTTTCATTTGTTAATTCAATGAATTCTTAGATCAAACCACTGAAAAAGGCATGAGGATTCTAGTTGTATAAATGAGTTCACTGAGGCTCAGACAAGTTAAATAACTTGTCCAAGGTTATCTGTCTAATAAGTAGGGAAGAATGGCCTAGTTCTGAGCCTAAGCTGTTCCACTATATGCAGTTGCTGCCTTTTGTTTTTTTTAATGACACATTAAAAAGTGTACCATAATATGAAGCATCTACTTGGCTCTAGGAATTAAACATCAGTTGTTATAAATTTGAGAAGAAGAATGTGAATATAAGCACAAATGTTTTGCCCCTTTAAAGTGTTAAAACAGAAAAAAAAAAACTTAAGAAATAATTTCCAATCTTTGTTTCTTGGACAAGAAGACTGGATTCATCTTTCAAAAAATTTGAGATTGAACTCAGGATAAAAATAACACAGTTGAAATGTGGATTAAAAATAATGTTAAAATTTTGAGGATGGGCAGTTCAAAGCATTTAGAAAAGACAGGTTTAAACTTTGAGGATTTACTTTAAAATGTACATAATTTATATGTATATTTTGTGGGTTAGGAAAGTTAAGAAGCAATTAGTTTGTCAAGTGTACCACAGATAAAAGTTTTCATGGCAATGAAAGACTTTTCAGATTCACAAACCTTTGTTAGATGACAAATTATTGGGGGATATATATAACCTTTGTTACTATTTGCCAGCCATGTGTTTTCAACTTGGTTTTTACATTTGAACCCTCACAACAACCCTGTGAGGTAGGCTTTAATTCAGGTTATTATGAAATAAAAATTAACATTAGAGTTAAGTGTTTTGATCATGAGTGACAGTCACTATGACAATGTGAATGGATGTTAGCTCAAAGATCAAATGGTTTTCTTTTAAATTGTATTTATTTACTTTTATTAAAAAATCCCCAATTCAGTCTAGGTATTGTTTAGATTTAGATTAGGTATGTTTAAGCAGCTTTTAAAATCATTTATTTGTGACATTCTTTCAAATTATGTTTGATAATGCTAATAGCCCTAAGAATTCAGTAACAGCACCATAACCTACCATATAGCCTAGAATAAAGAAATGTTATCCATCCACTAAGAAGGCAATCCCATTATAATATTGCAATGGTTTATGGTAAGCTTTCTGACATTCTCATAAATACTTTTTAATTCCTATGTGTTTGATGATTTTTCTCTCTTTGAGCAAACTACATATATATATACATATGTATCTATGCTCTGTATATATCTATATATATCTATCTATAGAGAGAGAAAAAATATATAGTATATATATACATGTAATATGTATGTATATGTGGTGAACTTCAGGGCAGTTAAGCAATTCATTTTGCAACTATTTGAGTTTGACAGATGTGCAAATGACTTTCATTATCAAAGCAGCCAACAGCATAAACTTCTGCAGGTGGATATATGGGTGGGCTATAAAGAGGAAAAGTGCTCCATAATTGTATGAAATGGTACAGTTAATTACCTTTGCCTTCATCAAATGTGATTTAACAAGGATATTATGATTCATCACAATAAGCCATGAGCACTGTTAGTTTACACGGGCTTGTTTTAGCAGATTACAGGAAGCCAAGCGTTTGCAATATTTAAAATATTGGCAGACCTCTGCTATAGTCATTGAGACTCTTATCAAATTTTATTGTAAAGCTAGCTTAAATTTACCTAGTAAAATAAATACTGTGGGATAAATGCCCCCCAAACATACTTAATCACAGTCCTTAAGCTTTAAAAGCTGGCAAATCAAAATTGACCAAGCAATGTCCAAGGATACCATCATTTCTTTGGATTGGATGAATGCCCTGGCATCTAAGGTAATAAACTGAAGATGACTACAGAAATAGAGAAACAATATTCTCTGTCCTTATTCAAACTAATATTCCATACCTAAGTACAGGGTGAGCTAAGAGTTTGGAAGAGAAAAGGAAATAGATGAGACTTAGGTGTGTTCTGTGTAGGATCACAGGGTTCTTTTTGGTCTTGGTTTTATAAAATTATTGTTCTGTTTAAATTATAATAAATTGACTCAATTTTTCTTTTCTAAAAAGATTCTTTGTTTCTTTGTCATTGCAACATTATCATTTTATCCATTTTTTTTTCTTTTATAAGAGCATACTCCTTGCCTAGATGGCCAGACCAAAGGTGTTCTGAAGTTATAACTCATCCTGGATTCCTGGAAATGTGGAGAAAGATGTTATCACAGTTAGACCTGACCTGATTTGTAATAAGAGGTACCATGTTTATAATATACAGATTTGACTTAAGTAAATAAATGATGTTTTGGGCTGTAGTCTAAAGCTATTAATGGAAAATTATAAATAAAATTAAAAGTAGCTGAACATACAGAAATACAATATCCCTTTTTAAAAAGATTAACAAAATAAGTTAATGGTTAAACTTTATAGTTTTAGAGTCCAGGAAATATCACCAAAATCACAAACATCTTTAAAGTTTTTGTTCTTGTTTTTTTTGAAAAGGGATACTGCATCTTTAACACATGTAAAGTTGTATATCACCCGTTTTCTACTTACAGGTAGTAGGAGTAAGAATAGTAGCTCCTCCTGGCAAGCAAATCACAGACAGTGGAAAAAGAGAAGCAATGGTGAATGAAAAGCGTGACTCTGTCACATTCAATAAAGCAGAAAAATGTGCGTTAAAAAATAAAATAAAATAAAATAAAAGTCATGTTTTTTTTTGTTTTTTTTTTTTTTTGGTTTGCATTTCAATTTGCTCATGCATCTGGTTAGATTTTTTTTTTTTGCCATGCAATTAAACAGACAGATATGCAATAGAAAAATAAAATTTTAAATACATAATTTGGAAAAAATAGCATGCTGATATTTCTCTTGCTGCCAAAAAATTTAAAAATTAAATGGATTGTGTATTTCAACATGCAGTTAAACATAATATTATCTATTACCATCGAAAAGCCATGACAGATGGAACTGCTGTGTATAGAACCTGTTCACTAAATTGACTATTTTTCTCTCAATACAAAACATAAATATCTATTAAGTTAATATAGAATATATGCAGAATGACATCTAAATTTCTAAACAAGTTGTTATATCCTAATGGTACAGAGGTACATACATATATTATGTGAATATACATATGCCCCATGCACTATATATACATGGAGATATTTCCACAGTAGATGTATGTGATCATGATATCATACACAAACATTTACTGTATTGAAACATACTTTCAAATTTATGTTGGGAACTAATAATGTATTCATGCTGCACATTTAAAATATAATACATAACCAATGAAAAATGGCATACATTTGGAAGTAATTCAACAGCGTTTAAATTAAAAAAAAATGACATTGCGCTTTGAAAGATGCACTATCCCTTTTCTTAGCCTAAAAACTTACTTTACATATACCCTCAGCTGTAGAATTTTACTAAATTGAATTCCAAACCATATCTTTACACAAAACTCAAAAAATACATAGAACTTTCTTACGTGAGAAATATACCTATGTATATTATTCCCAGTGAGGGATAAAGTCTTGAGAAACTTAATTTCCCATAAAAGTAAAGATCATGAGAGACTAAAATAGTTTGATTTTACATTATTTTTATTATAAATTTGTGTTTAAAAGGGAAACAGTATATACTAAAATTGATTAAGCTTGATACTATGCAATACTGTTATAAAACCTACCCCTTTGTGTATGTATAATAAATATATTTGTTACTAAATCATACACGATACATTTGAGACATACTACATATGAGTCAAAGTCATTACAAAGCTGCTTATATAAGGGATTCAAGTAATTTAGTTATAATATTATATGTCGGAAGGAAATATATCTAAATATGTAACTTTCTGTCTATAAAATTGCAACTTTTCCTAGTCCTAGAGGTAGTGGTGAGGAAGAGAAAGGAAAGCCCTGGAATACTTTCTATCAAAAGACAATCACTTAAATTATAATTATGAAAAGTCAAACATTAAGCATTTTAATAGAGAGGCCAACCATTTAAATTATGAACCAGAAAAAGAATTTGCTACATTATGCAATTTTAGACAGTTGTCAGAGCATTTTACCCACACAAAAATAATCGTGCTTAGAGCTTATTTTGGTTTACTTTTGGAAATTTGTTTCAGTGTTTTGTTGTGGTGGTTATTTCTGAAACAGAGGGCCATGGATAAGGAAGGTTAAAATAACAAATAAGTGTTGAATAAATAACAAAGAAAACCAATAAGTTTAACCCAATTCTAACAGAGTGAGGACATAATCAGAAGCCAATTTCATGCTCTCATTTCCAATCTGAAGGTACTAGAATAGTTTTAATGGTGAAGCAAAGCTTAGTTAACTCTCTGAACAGTTTAGTCAACTCTGCAAGTATAAATTTAAACTAAATAGAGACATAAAATCTGAAGGTTACAATCAGCCATTTTATTGATCTCGATTGGCAAATTCGTGTTAATAAGATACTTAAATCTTCCTGTCTCGATTATGATGTATTCTCCAACCACAGAGGTAGACAACAGCAAAAAGAGGAAGCACTATTAGGGAAAGCACGTATGTAGCTAATTTAACACAAAACACTATAATGCATACCTAATGTTTCTAATGCAGATGTGTCTTCTCCAACATATATATCTCCAGGGGATAATTGTAAAGAGGCAATACATTAAAATAAACTCTGATGGAATGATTAAACATGTACTATGAGTCTTAACTATATTGTCAATGATTTATTTTGCGTATAAAACAATCCTAATAGTAGATGATTAAATGTTATGTAAGCAACATCATTTAGTATGCGATATAATTCATAAATTTCAAACACTTCTATACACAAAACTATTTTAGGACTGTCCTCTGCAGGTAAAGACTTGTTTAAAAAGTCCTTCTAAACTGCAGTATCATCTAAAATATATGATTGGAAGGACAGAAGAGTTTTATCAGTTACTAAGACAATGCCTTGCATATAATGACATTTTATAGAACAGATAGAAGCTCAAGTTATAAAGGCTGTATACTTCGAAATGTTTTTCAGCAAGCGTATACTTTAATCTCCTGTTCAGTTTAAATCCCAGTACGTCTTAATATCTTCATAGAATTCCAGAAGATGGCGATATTGGTTGATATTGGATAAAAGACTAGCGCTCAATTAAAAAAAAAAAAGACTCTTCATGTTAATGTGCTGAAATATTTAGTGAATATTTAATATACAATTTCATAAAATAATATTTAGATTCTTCTCATATCTTACTAGTAGCCAACATTTAGAAAAATAGAGTAAGTACAAAAGAATTCACAGACCATAGTCCAAGTATCATAATAAATATTTTTGCCATTATTAGTAAATAATATTTCAAAATATAAGATAAAGGAGTATCTCAAGTATCTCTGCATTTGAGAAATTTAAATTCATACATTAATTTCAAAGCTAACTGGACAAAAAAATACACGTTTATATCCAAAATTAAACCGCAAAGAACAGATAGGAATTGATTTAAAAACCACGAGAAATAGACTCAGATGCTGGCAACACTGTCAAAGTTCAATTATCCTTGTTTGTTCTATTTTAAAAGAGCTCAAGGAAACAAAACAGTATTTGAAAACTAGTGACATAAATGGTAGGTGATTGGGACAGAACAAAACCAGGTCTTACCTTTTTTTAACAATTAGTATGACAACTAGGAGAAGGAGGATGAACACCAAAATTCCAGCACTAATTCCTGCTATTTTCACCACTCTGTCTGTCTGTTTGGCTGGGTCTGGAATCACTTCTGGTTCTTCTGTTGCTGCTGCTAAATGAATTTAAAAAATAAGTTACTGAAAGGAGCTGATTATCACAGAAATGAAAATTAGTCCCAGCCAAAAATTGCTACAAAAAGACAATGTGTTTATTTTATTTGAATAAAAATAACCTGGATATATAAATGCAAAAGCATTCTACACTACAGCCTAAGAGATTCAGGGTAGAGATAATGGGAAAGCCTTCTGAGCAGGTTTTTTTGTTAATCCCCCAAACTAAAAACCTAGTAAAGACTATTAAAGGGAATGCTGAACTATTTTTCTCCAAATGTCCTTAAAAGTCAGATGCAAGGTTTTTAGCAGAGTACATGGAAAGAGACGGTGTCAGATTTAGGGATGCATTTGTTTGCTGGCTCGTTCAGCAAACACTTCTGAACTCAAGCACACGGTGCTGTGCTTGGCACCTCGCAGTGGTCATCAATGGCACTTGTCTGGGACCTGAGAGGTTAGGTTAAGTAACACCTAGTCTAACTGGAGGAGGTGCCAACTTGTGATGTGATAGGGAAGGTTTGAAAGGAAGAGTTGTTTTGGAGGAACAACAACAAAAAAAACCCCTCAAATACATTAAGGAATATTTCACATTCTCTTTAAAAATAAAACCCAGATTATAAACTTGTGGAACAGGACATTGTAAAGATAAAGTTGTTTTATTATTATAAAAATTATTTTCTTTTTCAAAAAATTCCTTCCCTCCCCCTCAAGTTTTTGTTTGAATTCTAATTAATTACCATATAGTGCAATATTGGTTTTAGGAGTAGAATTTAGTGGTTCATCACAACAAGTGCCCTCTTCTTTTTTTTTTTTTTTTTCCTAAAGTAGGTTCCACGCCCAGCATGGAGCCCAACACAGGCCTTGAAATCACAATCCTGAGATGATGACCTGCGCTGAGACCAAGAGAAGGATGCTTGCTTACCTGACTGAGCCACCCAGGGGCCCACAACAAGTGCCCTCCTTGGTACCCATCACCAGGTAGCCCATCCCCTGCCCACCTTCCTCTAGCAACCCTCAATTTATTCTTTATAGTGAAGAGTCTTTTATGGTTTGTTTCCCTCTCTTTTTTCCCCTTTTCTTATGTTTATCTGTTTTGTTTCTTAAATTCCACATATGAGTGAAGTCATATGGTATTTGTCTTTTTCTGATTTGTTTTGCTTACATTATACACCTTAGCTCCATCCAGTGTCATTGCAAAATTTCATTCTTTTTGGTGGCTGAGTAATATTCCAGTGTGTGTGTGTGTGTGTGTGTCTCACATCTTCTTTATCCACTCATTATATACTCTAACTTTTCCTTTCTCAAAGCTACCATCATCCCCCACATATCACACAATCAAAAGCATGAACCTTATTAGTCAATTTACAAGTTCCACTAATCCTCTGAAGATATTTTCCTTTTGTCTTATTAACGTTGAAAACAAACAAGAAAAGTATTGTTTTACATTTTGCAGATATAAAAACCGAGGCTTACAGAGATAAGGATAGATTATAAATTGCTCAAGGATAGTGACAAAATCCAACACATCTTCTGTCTTTTAAAACATCATTTCTCAATGTTTTCAGATCCATGGTCCTTCCTGCTAAGAATCTGTGTGACAGGACTCCTAGGATGAGGTGTATTTGGGAAACTGCCTTAAAGCATCCACCCCAGCGTGAGGAGATGGTGGCTGAATGAATAAATGAAGCCCTGAATTTAACCTCCTATCTCTCCAATGTATGATTTACAAATTCATTTTAGAAATCACCTATTTTTCTATATTTCAATTCTTTCTTCTTTAGCGTCTCTGTCTTGGCTTCCGAACCCCCCTCCTCTTGCTTGCACTCCAAGTTCTGCACATCTGCATATCTAAGTATCTGCTCCAGTCTCTCCCCAAAAGAGAGGCAAGGTTACCAATTTTTAATTTTTCCAAATAGGAAATCAAAAGTAACTGACATATCTAATATCAGTATCATTTCATAAACACAGTCATCTAAAGGAAAACCAATAGAAAACATAGTCTGAAGAAAAGTGTTAGAGACGCAGTTTACTTTGTGAAACAATTTGCTAGAACAGTCTTAATTTCAGTTAGATAGGATAAAACTTCCCCATGGGTGAGTATTTGATACCTGTTACTCTCAAGTAGGAAAAAGCAAGCCTTCAGCTTGTTTCTTCTGGTAAGCAAGGGAGTTTTCCTTACTGATATGACACTTTCCATATCCAGGCTTCAGGAAATTTCTAATCTCATTAATTGTGAATAGAGGTAGTTCAATGTTTACCACATTTCAAACCATACATTATAGTTCAATTCATCAAGGCATGTATTAATATACTGGCAATCTCCTCTTTCTCAAGAACAACTTTAGAAACACAAACCTATCAGAGTGTATGAAAACAGGTGGAATAGATTTCAATGTTAGATATAAAGCTAAAGAGAATCCATGCTATTTGTAATTCTCAATTGAATTGATTTAAACAGTTCCTGCTTCAAATAGGAAGACAGAATGTTTAACGTAGAAATCCTAAGAAAAAACTTTAGTGCATGCAACAAATCATCATTATTCATTAATTAATGCTGATTCTCAACAGGTTCTAGGTTATGCTTGGCTTTCAGAAGGTCATGATGATTCTTTGTGATCTGACATATCTCACAGAATTAATTGTTTCTGAAACTCTTTGAAAGATCAGTTCTTATTCAATGAGGTAAGTATATCTTTAATATACCATTTTAATTCAATAAAGCACAGATTATTATGGGATACTTTTCTAAAGATATCATGCCATGAGTAGCATATATTTCCCCTAAATCTTCAGAACTGCTAAGCCCACCAGACAACATTCAGAGCAAACACAGATGCAAATATAAACTCTGATCACAAGGTGTGCAGTCTTAATACTAGCTGCGTTTACAGTCAGAATGGCTAACCTTAACAAGTCGGGAAACGTTAGATGTTGGTGAGGATGCCGAGAAAGGGGAACCCTCTTACGTTGCTGGTGGGAGTGCAAGCTGATGCAGCCACTCTGGAAAAGTGAGGAGGTTCCTCAAAAAGTTGAAAATAGAGCTACCCTACAACCCAGCAATTGCACTGCTGGGGATTTACCCCAAAGATACAGATGTAGTGATCTGAAGTGGCACCTGCACCCAAAAGTTTATATCAGCAAAATCCACAGTAGCCAAACTGTGAAAAGATCCCAGATGTCCATTGACAGATGAATGGATAAAGAAGATGTGGTATTATATAGAATGGAATATTACTCAGCCATCAAAAAAATCTTGCCATTCGCAACAATGTGGATGGAACTAGAGGGTATTATGCTAAGTGAAATAAGTCAGTCAGAGAAAGACAATTATATGATCTCACTCATATGTAGAATTTAAGAAACAAACCAGAGGATCACAGAGGAAGAGAGGGAAAAATAAAATAAGGCAAAATCAGAGAGGGAGACAAACCATAAGATACTCTTAGATATAGGAAACAAACTGAGGGCTGCTGGTGGGAAGGTGAGGGTGGGGATGGAGTGACTGGGTGATGGGCTTTAAGGAGGGCACGTGATATAATGAACATTGGGTGTTGTATATAACTGATGAATCATTGAATTCTACCTCTGAAACTAATAATATACTATACATTAATTAACTGAATTTAAATAAGATAAAAAAAATACTAGCTGAGGTTAGTAATTAAGTAACAAAACTGACATAAAGGTGGTGGGTAAATAATTGCAAATTCAGAGATTGAGGAATATTTTTTAGGTCTTATTAAATAATTCATCAGAAAATCTATATTAATCTAAACATATTTTCAGAAACAGAAAGCCAAATATAAGAATAAATTTCTGACCAAAGACATCGATAACCTTGCAAGTAAGTGTATCCAGGGTGTAAGGTAATAAGACTTCCATAACATTATGTTCAACAATGTTAATACTTTAAAGTCATACTCTGTATGTCTGTATTAAATACTAGACTTCAATTAATTTTTCCCAAACAGTTAAAGAAAAAAACACCAAATTCATCTATTTGGGTTAAGTAAGGGTACTTCTGTCATGATTACAGCTCTTGTGCAGAGTTGTTCATCAAAGATGCAACATCATTATTAAACTTGAGTATAAAAGGTTAATCAAATTCTCCAGGAACATATGATTTGGTGGCTGTTTTCCCTTGACTGTGAATCCTTCCCTTAGAGTCTTCAGCTGTGTCATTTACTATTATTATTATTATTACTAATATTTTTTTATTGAATGTCTGTGTAAATTTATTACTTTAGATACTTTTAATCACACAAAGTTTTCTAAGTTCTTGGCCTACTAGAACCAAGGAACATAAATATCCTATTTAAAATCATTCAAGCTTAGAAGATTCATTAATGGAAACACAGAGTAACCCCTAAGTGAGCATTTTCTATTTTCTTCAAAGAGAGCAGAAAGCTATTATAGTGACTGCACCCTTGAGCCCTGTTTATAATTTATGCACATACACAAAGGCAATGTGGAACACCTCTTTCAGAAATGCTTTCCTTTGCCATAAATCTTTACCTTTTTTATCTGTCAAAGAATATTTGAGGAGTCCCCATTGCTCTGAAGCCAAAGGCAGCAGAATTCTTCGGACAGTGAGAAAAACTAAGGCAGTATTTCCTTTTTATTGAGCAAATTTATGTGTTGCATTTTTTTTTTTTTTGCAAAAACTAAGGCAGTATTTCCTTTTTATTGAGCAAATTTATATGTTGCATTTTTTTTTGCAAAACAGTTCAGTTATATAAACAGTTTATATAACCTTATAAATTGTGTCCTTCCTCCCACAATATAAAAATAATTTACCTAAAAATGTATGTAAAAGATTTAGATTAAAAATATACAAATACCCCCCAAATACACAAATTTACTTAAATTTAAAAGCTGTGACCACACAAAAATACTCTTCCATTTTCATGATGGATGTTAGAGATGGAAGTCTCTATAATGTATTAGGTGATCTTAGAGCAGCTTTAGAGACACCATCATCCTGTAAATTCCACAAATTTCCAGGTATTTCACTAGTGCTTTCTTTCCTTTTCAGTTGTATTTCTGAAAATTGTTTACGCTCACTTCCCAATCATTAAATGCTATAATCAGAGGGAAGAAGATGGTGGAGGTCTAGGGGACCTAAGTTTCATCTGGTCCCAGAAATTCAGCAAGACAGCTGTCAAATCATTCTGAACACTCATGAACTCAACTGGAAATTTAAGAAAAGAATTGCTGCAATTCTCCAAATGGAAAAGCGACCACTTTTCGTAAGGTGGGAGGTACGGAGAAGTGCTATATGAGAAGATAAAAGGAGGGGGGTGGTCTCCAAAAGCCAGCTACTAGAAGGTGATAGCACAGTGGAATGCCAAATCAGAGCTTTTAGAAGCCTGCTCTGGTGTGGGATGTCCCTGCCTGGAAGGCACTCAGGTGGTTAAGTGGGGTGGAATCCTAGGTGGGGCAGTGTGGCTTCAGGATCCCTGGGGGTCACAGGAAGACGGCAGGTACTTGAATGTGGCAGAGTTTCCAGGCATCCAGTTGGGAAGCTGGCTGAATCACGGGGCCCAGGAGAGGACTCAGTGTGGGGTTGCCATAAACCAGGACCTGCTGCCCCATCAGGCAACCGCTTTCTGAGCAGGGGTCCAGCAAGAGGCAGAACCCTAGAGCAATGACCCTCCCTCCCCTGGGAGGAGGGGTACAGGTGCATGCCGCTGGAGCCTGCAAAGTTTGGAGACTCTAAATGGGGGTTGCTTGCCTGAGATAAAAACACCTGGTTACAGGCTGGGTGGGCATGGAGTGCAGTGGGAGACAGGGAGACAGAAGTGATTGACTGTTTTTCCCCAAGGGTGCACTGAAGAGTGGGGGGAGCACATTTTCGGCTCCAGGGCTGGAGGCTGGGAGGCCACTATTTTCATTATACTTATCCTCTGAAGCTGCGCGGAAAGCCTTTAGGGAACAAAAGCTGCAGAGCGCAATCCAGAGATTACTTAGCCTGGCCCCCTGGCAGGGCGGTGCAGGTCCACGAGGGGCAGACACCTGAGAACCAGTGCAACAGGCCTCTCCCCCAGAAGATTAGCAGGAATATCCTGCTAAGACCAAGTTTACAGAACACTGAGAACTGTAAAACTCCAGTGCTAAGGGGGAATTAGTATATAGAATTCATAGTTTTTCTCCTCATGATTCTTTAGTTTCCAGTTTAATTTTTTCTCCTTTTCAATCAATTTCTTATTTTGTCAACTCTTTTTCTAAAGTCTTTAATTTTCATTTTTACAGTTACATTCTATTCTTTCATTGCCAGGGACCTAATCAGTACAGCTATAAGATGTCAGAACTAGAGTTCAAATAATGATTTATAAAGATACTAGCTGGGCTTGAAAAAAGCATAGACGACACCAGAGAATCCCTTTGTGGAGAAATAAAAGAACTAGAATCCAATCAGGTCAAAATCAAAAAGGCTATTAATGAGATACAATAAAAAAATGAAAGTTTTAACTGCTAGGATAAATGAAGCAGAAGAGAGACTTAGTGGCATAGAGGAGAAAATGAATTAGAATAAAGACGCTGAGAAAGAGATAAACAACTACTAGATCACAAGGGGAGAATTTGAGAGATAAGTGATACCATAAACTGAAACAATATTAGAATGATCAGGATCCCAGAAGAAGAGGAAAGAGAGAGATAGAGATAGAGATAGAGAGATTGAGAGAGAGAGAGCACAGAAGGTATACTGGAGCAAATTATAGCTGAGAAATTCCCTAATCTGGGGGAAAAAAACTAGGCATACAAGTCCAGGAGGCACAGAGAAACCCCCTCAAGATCAATAAAAATAGGTCAACACCAGGACATATAATAGTGAAGCTTGTAAATTTCAGAGACAAAAAGAAAATCCTGAAAGCAGCTTGGGGCGGGGGAAATGAGGCCCTTAAGCTACAAGGGTAGAAACATTAAACTGGCAGCAGACCTATCCTTAGAGACCTGGTAGGCCAGAAAGGACTGGCGTGATACGTGATATATTCAATATGCTAAATGAGAAAAAATGCAGCCGAGAATACTTTATCCAGCAAGGCGGTCATTCAGAACAAAAGAAGAGATAAGGGGCTTCCAGGACAGATAGAAACTAAAATAATTTGTGATCACTAACTAGTCCTGCAAGAAACATTAAAGAGGATCCTTTAAGTGAAGAGAGAGCCCAAAAGCAATATAAAACAGAAAGGAACAAAGACAACATATGGAAACAGTGACTATAAAGGTAATAGAATGGCACTAAATTTATATCTTTCAATAGTTTCTCGGAGTGTAAATGGGCTAAGTCCCCCAATCAAAAGACACAGGGTATCAGATTGGATTAAAAAAGCAAGACACATCGATATGCTGTCTACAAGACTCCTTTTAGACCTAAAGATACTGCCAAATTTAAAGTGAGGGGGTGGAAAACCATTTATCATGCTAATGGACATCAAAAGAAAGCTGAGGCAGCGATCCTTATATAAGACAAGTTAGATTTTAAACCAAAGTCTGTAATACGAAATGAGAAAGGGCACTATATCATAATTAAAGGGTCTATCCAACAAAAAGATCTAAGATTTGTAAATATTTATGCCCCTATAACAGAAGCAGCCAATTATATATGTCATTTAATAACAAAATCAAAGAAACACATTGATAATACAGTAATAGTAGGGGACTTTAACACCCTACTCTGCAATGGACAGATCATCTAAACAGAAGATCAACTTGGAAACAAGGGCTTTGAATGACACACTGGACCAGAGGGACTTCACAGATATATTCAGAGCATTCCATCCTAAAGCAACAGAATATCTATTCTTCTCAAGTGCACATGGAACATTCTCCATAACAGACCCCATACTGGGTCACAAATCAGGTCTCAACCAATACCAAGAGACTGGGATCATCCCTTGCATATTTTCAGACCATGATGCTTTTAAACCGGAATTCAATCACAAGAGGGAAGTATACGTCAATACAATCCTTTCTCAAGAAACAAGAAAGGTCTCAAATACACAACCTAACCTTACACCTAAAGGAGCTGGAGAAAGAACAGCAAACAAAGCCTAAACCCAGCAGGAGAAGAGAATTAATAAGAGCAGAAATCAATGACATACAAACCAAAAGAAGAGTAGAACAGATCAACAAAACTAGGAGCTGGTTCTTTGAAAGAAGTAAGAATACTGATAACCCCCGGCCAGACTTATCAAAAAGAAAAGCGAAAGGACCAAAACAAATAAAATCATGAATGAAAGAGGAGAAATCACAACCAACACCAAAGAAATACAAACAATCATAACAATATAATATGAGCAATCTATAACCAGCAATGAAATTGAATCTGTAATCAAAAATCTTCCAACCGGCAAGAACCCGGGGCCGAATGGCTTCCCAGGAGAATTCTACCAAACATTTAAAGAAGAATTAATACCTATTATTCTGAAGCTCTTCCAAAAAATAGACATGGAAGGAAAACTTCCAAACTCGTTCTATGAGGCCAGCATCACCTTGATTCCCAAGCCACAGACCCCACTAAAAAGGAGAATTACAGATCAATATCCCAGATGAACGTAGATGCCAAAATTCTCACCAAGATACCAGCCAATAGGATCCAACAGTACATTAAAAGGATTATTCACCACAACCAAGTGGGATGTATCCCCGGGATGCAAAGGTGGTTCAACATCCACAAGTCAATCAATATGCTACACTACATTAATAAAAAAAAAGAACAAGAAGCATAGGATCCTCTCAATAGATGCAGAGAAAGCATTTGACAAACTATAGCATTCTTTCTTGATTAAAACTTTTTACAGTGTAGGGATAGAGGGAACAGTTCTCAATATCATAAAAGTCATATATGAAAAGTCCACAATGAATATCATTTTCAACGGGGAAAAACTGACAGCTTTTCCCCTAAAGTCGGGAACATGACAGAGATGCCCACTTTTACCACCTTTGTTCAACACAGTACTGGAGGTCCCAGCCTCAGCAATCAGACAACAAAAAGGAATAAAAGGCATCTGAATCTGTCAAACCCTCACTCGTCGCAGATGACATGATACTGTATAGAGAAAACCCAAAACACTCCACCCCAAGATTGCTAGAACTCACAAAGGATTCAGCAGCATGTCAAGATATAAAATCAAAGCACAAAAATCAGTTGCATTTTTCTACACTGACAAGGAGACAGAAGAAAGAGCAATTAAGGAATCAATCCTATTTACAATTGTACCCCAAACCATAAGATACCCAAGAATAAACCTAACCAAAGAGGTAAAGGATCTGTACTTTGAAAACTATAGAACACTTAAGAAAGCAAGTGAGGAAGACACAAAGAGATGGAAAAATGTTCCACGCTCACGCATTAGAAGAATAAATATCACTAAAATGTCTATTCTACCTAGAACAATATATACATTCAAAACAATCCCTATCAAATTACCATCAACTTTTTTCACAGAGCTGGAATTAATGATCCTACATTTTGTATGGAACCAGAAAAGACCTTGAACAGCCAAAGGAATGTTGAAAAGCAAAACCAAAGTGGGTGATACCACAATTCCAGACTGTAAGCCCTATGACAAAGCTGTGATCATCAAGACAGCCTGGTATGGGCACAAAAACAGATACAGAGGTCAATGGAACAGGATAGAGAACCCAGAAATGGGCCCTCAACTAATGGTCAACTAATTTTTGACAAAGCAGGAAAGAACATCCAATGGAAAAAAGTCTCTTCAACAAATGGTGCTCGGAACATTGAACAGCCACGGGCAGAAGAATGACACTGGACCATTCTCTTACACCAGACACAAAAATAGACTCAAAATGGATGAAAGATCTAAATGTGAGACAGGAATACATCAAAATCCTAGAGCTGACCACACACAGCAACCTCTGTGACGTTGGCCACAGCAACTTCTTGCTAGACCCATCTCCAAAGGCAGGGGAAACAAAAACAAAAATGAACTATTGGAACTTCACCAAGATACAAAGTTTTTGGACAGCAAGGGAAACACTTGACAAAACCAAAAGACAACCTACATTAATGGGAGAAGATATTTGCAAATGTCTTATCAGATAAAGGGTTATTATCCAAAATCTATAAAGAATTTGTCAAACTCAACACCCAAAGAATAAATAATGGGCAGAAGACATGAATAGACATTTCTCCAAAGAAGACATACAAGTGGCCCACAGATACTTGAGAAAATGCTCCACATTGCTTGACATTAGGGAAATGCAAATCAAAACCACAATGAGATACCACCTCACACCTGTCAGAAGGGCTAAAATGAATGAGTCTGGAAATGTTAGATGTTGGTGAGAATGAGGAGAAAGGGGAGCCCTTTTACACTGTTGGTGGGAATGCAAAAGCTGGTGCGGCCACTCTGGAAAACAGGGTGGAGGGTCCTCAAGAAGTTAAAAATAGAGCTACCCTAGGACCCAGCAATTACACTAGTAGGTATTTACCCCCAAAATACAAATGTAATGATCTGAAGGGGCATCTGCACCCCGGTGTTTATAGCAACAATGTCCAAAATAGGAAGGAGTCCCGATGTCCATCGGCAGATGAATGGATAAACATGTCGTGTATATATACAATGATATATTATCAGATATAAAAAAATGGAATCTTGCCTTTTGCAACGACATGGAGGAGCTAGATGGTATTATGCTGAGCAAAATAAGTCAATCAGAGAAAGACGATTATCATATGATCTCACTCACATGTGGAATTTAAGAAACAAAATAGAGGATCATAGGGAAGGGAGGGAAAAATAAAATGATGAAATCAGAGATGGAGACAAACCATAAGAGGCTCTTAACTACAGGAAACAAACAGGGTTGCTGGAGGGGAGGGGAGGTAACTGGGTGGCAGGCATTAAGGGGGGCACGTGACGTGATAAACACTGGGAGTTATGTACAACTGATGGATCACTGACCTCTACCTCTGAAACTAACAACACACTATATGGTAAGTAATTGTATTTAAATAAAAAAAATACTATGCTATAAATACTAAAAAATAAAATACTAAAGCTATAAAAAATACAAGCTTACGTCTCTCAAGGTCCCCAAACCACCATCGCCGATGTTAATGACTCACAAGTCACTGAGCTCCATGCACACTTTCCTCACCGTACGTGACCCCTTGATAGCATTTGCTGCTGCTCTCGCTCCTTCCCAGGGGCTTCCAAGTACTTGCTCATCTCCCAGTTTTCTTATGACCCTGGCCTCTCCTTTCCAGATCTCCCATGTGAGCCCCTCCTTGCTTTGCTTCCCATAAAAATAGGTGTTGCTTTAGAGTTCCTCAGGGAAGTGGACCTCTTGACACTTTCTGGCTCGGTGATTCATCCACTTTCATCACTTCGGGTGCCATCCATGCTGATCGCTCCCAAGTCAACAGATCTCTAACCCTGGGTCGGGGCTCCGAGCTGAACTCCTGACCAGGTCGTCATCTGGTTCTTGTTATATGCCTTCACTTCAGCTAAGGCAGCTACCTTAGACACACCATAACCCAGTATCCTCATACCGCTTTCTCCTCCAGTGAACTCTCTTTCAGTATATGGCACAACTATCCACACAGGTGTTCAAGCCAAAAACCTGGGCAACATTCTTGAATCTTCCTCTCATTTCCAGGATCAGCACTTATTTGTCAACCAAACTTGGAAGCTTTTGAAAGTAAAAGGTGATACTCTCGATAGTCATCATAGGATAGGAGGCAAAAACTGGAATTGTCTGGGCACACAGGTCAGATGCTGATTACTACACTTGTTTTCCTCATACAATCAGTTACAGAGTACTAGTACTTCCTAAATATCTCTTGTGCCTTCTTTTCCCATCTCCACTGCTACCACCTTGAGTCAGGTCAACATCATATCTCACCCAGTTTACAAAGCTGTCACCTATTTTATCTCCCCAATAAATAGACTTGATCAGATATGCATATTCTATTTTGGATGTGGGCATATGTTCCTGAATTGTCTCTAGACATTTGTAGCCCTGTGTTAGCCACTCTTCACAAAGTTAACTGTTTCTACCATCCACCACCATCTACCACCCAATCAAAGTGTAGGAAAATTCCAGAGTCATGGAAAGTACAAGAAACTTGGTATCAGTAAGGCTCTATTTTAACTCTCAGCTCCTGCTCTTACTTGTGCAACAATGAGCAAGTTGGCATCTCTGAGTTAAGACTTCATTTATAAAATAACAGTGGCTATATTATATAGCTTTTAGGAATATCAAGCGATACAATGATGGGAAGAGTTCCTATAAGATGTGGAGCACCGGTACTAAAAGAAATAGTAGAGGTGCCATTGCCCTGGACGTCAGCCCTTTGGATCCATCGCACAAAAATCACGAATTATGAATAGGGGAACTGGAAGTACTAGAAAACAGTTTGTTAGAAATCTTAAGTCTATTGTATGAATATATAATGGTGAGTTTTGTAAAGTACATGTTATTAATTAAACAGTCTGCCACAGTAGACTTCTTAGCCTTACGGGCATCTTGAAATGTGCATTATTTAACTCCATGATTCTTTGAAGTCCTGTGGCTTCATCATATCATCTGATGTTATGGAACTCGTCCAGTCTCAGATGGCTGGCAGTAAAAAACAGGGCCTATCGGAGTTTTATATTGGCAAAAAAGTGAGAGCAGCTATATAGCATGCCTTTTGTTTAAAAGGTTAACTAAAATACGGTTTATGCTTGTTTAATAAAGACATGGGTATTACCTGACAATTTCTGATATGGAAAATAATAGCTCAGAAGTCTATGAAGCCCTTAAACAACTATGAAATAAGAGTATAGAGTATAGATTAACATTACAAAGATTTAAAATTCATTTCACACGGCTTACACACTACATCTTCTTGTAGTCTGTGATTCTCTGATTTTCTTTGATTTTAAAACCGCAGTTTAAGTTTTACCTAAAATCCTGAAGAAATGACAGAAATGCTTTTTTAAAAAACAATAAAATAAGCATCACGTTTTAGGAAGGTACTTGAAGGTGAAAAAAACATGTTCAATATTTTTTGCTTCACAGTGACTTAATGAAGGTCAAATATTTTACTTACGAATTTTTCATTAAGCCTTCCATTCAGTTAAATTTATTCAGTTGGGCAAAATAGAGCCTTAGTGTGTTCTCTTATTTCTTAAACACAGTTAAGTCTATCTGCTGAGCTAGGGCCTTACACAAGACCCTGTCGTCTTGCTTTCTTGGGAAGCCTTTCTGCTTCCCATCCTGGTTTCCTCTGATTTCTCCTCTATATTGCCACAAGAATGAGTTTTCTAAAATGCAAATGTGATTAAATGACTTTTTTTTATTGCTTTCCACGGAAGAGGAAAGTCACAAGTTCTTGGTATGACATATAAAGCCTCTAAAAACTAGGCTCTACTCAACCTTTTGGATCTCACCTACTGACAATTCCTTTAGGCAATCACATATGCTAATCATACAGAGCATCAGTACTTCCCCAAATACTCCTCCATCTATTTCAGGGTTTGGCAAACTGTGGCCCCATGGGCTGTATCTGCAACTACTACACGCTTGCAAATATTCAGCTTTACAAGATAATGCTAAATCATGACCAATTTATATACCCACCAGCAGTGTACGTAAACTCCATTTGAATTTCATCTTGTATTACCAGGCTTTGTGATTTTTTTTTTTTTTTTTTGCCAATTTAGTGGTAGAGAATGACATCTAATGTGCATTTGATTACTGAAATTATTTTTTGAAAAAAAAATTATCTTTTGAGATATTTATTTGAAATATTTATACCTATTTCTTCTCTGAAAGGCATGGTACAAAACTTTGGCCTATTTTTTTTTTTTTGTATTTAGTTTTCATCTTTTTCTTATTGACTTATAGAAAATATTTTGTGTATGGATACTAATCTTTTGTCAGCTATGTGTTATATAACTCCTATTGGGTGGTGTTCCTTTCACTTTATTTATGACAGCCTGACGAACAGCAGTTCTTAATTTTAATGAAGGCAAATAAATCAATCATTTACTTGAATTCATAAAAAGTCTCTTTCTCTAAAAGTTTTAAAACTCTGCATTTCATCCTTACTCCCAGATTCACCTGAAATTGCTTTCTGAATATGATATACACTAGGAAGACATTTCAGGTGTTCCCCCCCAACTCCTCCCAAATATCCAGTTAAATCTGGACAATTTTTTTAATTGATCCAATGGCCTACAGAACCACTCCTGTCCTATATTCAAATTACATAAATGCATGAAATCAGTTTCCAGATTTTCCATTATTTTGAAAGAGGCAATATATTCAGTCTGTGCTGATATGAGGTGGTTTTAATTACCACAGCTTTACAGCATGTTACACGATGGGCATGTTCCCATGCCTCGTCCCTGTCTTGAGCACATTGGCTTGTCTTTACACTTTGCTGTAACTTCTTTGGATTAAAATTCAGCCGATAAATTATCTTTTCACTTCTGTCAAAGCCATTTCATCCCAAGAGTCTTTAAAATTCAAACAATTGTGCGTTTTCTTCCTAACAGTTAGGAATGAGTTAACTCATTCGTTAAACCAAACTGTTGGTAAATCATTGGATATAAGATCCAATTAATTATTAATTATTTGCCCACGACCCACATGTAAGATTGTATTGCAAATATTTTTTCAATAAATCTCAATATACGCTAGATTAGAAACTAGTTGAGGGGAGACATAATCTCATTCATCTCTTATATCCAATGATTTACAGCGACCAACAGTTTGGTTTAAGGAATGAGTTAACAAAAACGTTCAGAATTTGTCAAAGTATACTGCATACATAAAAGCCTATATAATGTAGCATAAAAGCATATTTAAAATGTTAACATTTTTGATATAGATACATTAACACTAGGTTAAGTGAGTTAGTTTATGAAATCTATTATCGTGTTTCAAAAAAAAATTGTCCAACAGGGTGGAAACTGCTAAGGAGCTTCAACATCTGGAAGAGACACTGACAAGGAACACTCAAAATCAGGAGGCATTAAATATTTTTGTTATAACAAAACAACCGATCTGGGTGTGAGTTCTAGGTCTGCCACTTGCAGTTCAGGGCCCTTCAGTAAGCTACTTAACTACTTTGTTCCTTGGTTCCTATATACCTCTTACGTATTATAGAAGGTTCCTATATACCTTCCAAGCTGACTGAAAGACTAAACATGTTAAAATATGTAAAATACTCAGGATAATACCTGGTGCCCAAGAAGACCTCTGTGTTAGGATAAATATAATCAAATCCAGATAAAATTATTTTTCCCAATCTAAATTTCTGAACCGTAACTAATATGAGCTCAGATAAACAGCAAATGGAGAGAAGTCTGATTTCTGAAAATCCAGAGATATTAATGTTACCATTCGTCATTTATCTCATATTTGTTGAATAGTAAAAAAAAAACCTGTACTAGGCTAAACACCAGAAAGAGGAACAAATGCTCCTCCTCCAGAGCATGTATAATCTAGAAGCACAGCCAAGTACTTATATAATCGTACTCAGTAGCAGAACATGGCAAGTACTAAAAAGAGGCGCAAGTGGGACTCTGACACAGGGAGATGCAATTGTATCTAGCTTGTCGACATCCTCAAATGTCTCTCAGAACCATTCAACATCAAAGTCCAGCTCTGATTTTTAGATAAAAAACTCAGAGGAAGTATATACCTTTTTCATGGTCATGGTATTAGTTATTGACATGATAAAAATATAGCCCATGCTTCCTGGCTCCCATCTGGTGCTTTCACTTGGGAGAAATGTGTCTAGCTAGCTATTTAGGAATATTTTTTATCACTGTCTTCTCAGAGAGAAAGATGCCAGAGAGGTATCAGCCTCGATCACTACCTAACAAAAAGAAACAAAGTTGGGGAGATAGAAATACAAATAAATTGGTATTTTGGTCAAATCTTTCCTATAAAAGGACTGGATGGATGGATGGATGGAATCTGGGAGGGTTCTTTGAGGAAGTTATAAGGGCTTTTTGAAAAAAAAGAAAATAGAAACTCCATGACCCACCTCAAATCCAGGAAGGCGTGGGTTTCCTTCCTTTCACCAATAAATAAATTATCTGTTGTCCCTGGCAGTTCCCCATCCATTTCTAGGCTCTGAATAATTGTCACTGAACAAGACCAAGGGTATCTCTGCTCTCATGCAGTTTACATCCTTGTGTTGTAAAGCAGATGATACATAAGCAAACATGCACCTGTCAGTGACAAGTTCCTTGCCAAGAATAAAAGTAGGGAATGAGATAAAGCACCACAGTGACATCTTCAGGTTTGAAGGTGAGGGAAGACCCCTCTGAAGAAAACATGGAGGTGGACGCTGTGGCTTTTTACTGAGATAACAAAGACTGTAGCATATCAACTGCAAATGCTTTGAGTGCCTATGTACTAGGGCATTAAAGTGAGTCCAGAGATTATGAAGATGTCTAGCTGATAAAATAAAAAAAGCTTTTTGAAAGTAATAAAAGAGATCAGAGAATAACAGTAGAGTAGTAAGGGGCCGCTGGCTGGCTCACTTGGTAGAGCATCGTGATTTTAGGGTCGTGAGTTTGAGCCCCATGTTGGGTGTAAAGATTACTTTAAATAAAAGACACACTAGAGCAGTAAAAATTAACTTGGAGAAGTAAAAATAAAAATAAGACAAATAACATAAAGCTATAACCCTGGCCCACATTTATACCAAAGATACAGGAAAGGGAAACAGTAAATGATTAGGAACTACATCTTCCACGTAGCGATTAGTTCATGTGGGACATCCAAGCAGTAATGGCCTATTAAAAGTAAAATAGGTTGAGCTGAGGCTTACTGAGAAGTCGAAGGAGTAAGTTCAACCCAATGATGCTGAATCACATATGCACATATCGTGTTTATAGCAAAGGGGTCTATGGAACAACAACATTTGAATCTTAAAATGTTTATGAAATGATAAATACGGATGTCTGGAGATGTTAGGTGAAAAAAAGCTTCATGATAATGTCAGTGATTTTCTTTTCTCCCATAAACTATGGGATCGGAAGAGTCTCTTCTTCAGGGAAAAATCTGGAATATTAAAATCCAGGCAATGCCTGTAATTAAAAGGCAAATAAATGCACTTGACATTTTTGTTGGCACAGAACTCAGAATGCCAGACCTAGGCCAGGACCAAACATGCCATTCAAAGCACAAACAGGAAAAAAGAAAACACCACACATTTGAATGTAATATAATTTGAAATATTAGAGAAAAGAAATAGAAACCAAACAAAACCTTTAATAGTGCTCAAGTTAGAAGGATGTGGTGTGATCTAAAATAATAAGTATGACTTAACTTTTAACCTATCTCTACTTTCCTTATTTGCAAAATGAGGGGTTAAGATCAGCTGCTTTTGGGGCTGCTTTTCGTTATGAATTCCACTTTCATTTTCAGCAGGTCATTTTCCACTAAGGCTTGGATAATTCATTAATCTGGCATATCTCAGGAGAACACACACATGGTTTAAATCATATTAATAGAGGTTGCACTGCAATTTTCACAGGTGTTTATTTACTAAATTAAAGACTGCCTTAATATTGTACAGAGGAGCCAGATGAAAAAATGATTTTATCTCAGTTCCAGCTTTTCCAGGATAGTTTAAAGTGTAAATTATTAATAAACGTTTTAGAATTTGAGACTGGGTTTTTAATCCTAAAATATCTTTTGGCCTTGAGTGAAGAGATAGGAGTCACATTTCTAAATGGTTCTTTTGAATCTAAAATGATCTATGCATGGACTCTATTTCACGATTTCCATTAATCAAAACATCTAGCAAATATATCCAAGCCACTTTAATTGACCACATTTCGCCTACTTTTAGGTAATGAACTTTTTTCCCCCTTTTTTTAAACAGTCAAAGCCCTTCCCTTGTCTAAATAGGACCCTTTCAGTAAGAGATTTCAATCTGTTCAGTGAAGCCTTTCCCGATCCTTTCACTCTTACTTGCCTCTTCTTAGATTCCTATGTACTTACTGGTCCTATTTCTTATCTGTGCTTTAAATCCTGGCCTAAAATAGGTAGGCTGCTGTTTTCAGAGGAACAAGCCTTCTGAGGTCACCATTCACCGAGTATATGGACTTGGGGGCAGTTACATGACATTTTTGGATCTATTTCTTTATCTATAAAATGGGCAGTAATATTCTTCTATACCCCCTCTAAGTATTAAGTGAGATAAGGAAAGCTCCTGAAGGTTTGTTTCCTGTATTTTCTCTGTTTTTCTTCTTTGTGAGCACACACCAGCACCTGCCCTCTCCAGCACAGCTAGGGATTCGGGAAATATCTGACCTTCTGAATCCTGTGCCTGGATTCCTCCCTTATGGTAGCGATTTAACCACCAATAATCTGCATGCTGCTCCTTGGGAAATAGTTTCACAGTATAAATGCAAATATGCTACTTAATCTTTTGCCCATGGTTCCAAAAGCTAAGTCACTGGTATAAATTCACTCACACAAGAAGAATGCCCATCAGGGGTGCCTTCAGCTCTCCCAAACTCTGAACGAGATCTTTTCCTCCTCCATCCCTGCTTCACCTACTGCACCCAAAGTTTAAGTTGGGGGGTTTTTGCCTTTTTGCCCTCCCAACGTTTCTTCCCTTAAAACCTAAATCTCAGCAGCCTTCAAACAAGTGGCTTCATTTTTCTTTGACCTTTGGCGTATTTACTTTTTCAATTACCTTCAAATTCAACAGAATGTACTGTTCACTCACTTCTTCCACTTACTGCCTTGAGTTCCTTATAGCTGGTTTCTAAGTGTCTCACTTCAAACGAGTCCTGCTATGCTCAAGGCCCTCTAGTTGATGGACAGAGAGACAGACTCATATACATTCTGAAGAGATCTCTGAGGATCTCTGAGATACTGTCCTCGATCTGTCCTATCTGATCACACAGCCTTGGCTTCCAGTCCTCACTGTTCCCTGGGAGATCTAACCTTTCTTGGATGATATGGATTAATCCCTTTCCACTAGCTTCTGTGTGAACTTGTTCTTTCTTATGGACTTGACTAAGCCTTATATTTTATGAGTATATTTCTTTTCTTAACCCTCCCCCCACCACTACCTCATAGGTCTTCGTATTTGGGGAATATAGAAAGCCAAGCTTTTTCAAAGAAAATTGTTTGCTTTTACAAAGCTGACACACACTTGGTAGACTAGGTGCTGAATCCTGCCTCATCTTAATACTTGACGTCACTGCATCAACTAATGCGCTCTGACACAGAGATTAAAAACTTGTATTACAAAATCCTATCCTCTACACAATTTTTTGCTTTAAAAATACTGAACTTCTCCTCTCTGTAATGAATGGAGTAGTGGGATCTGCAGAAGCAAGGAAAAAGAAAAAGAAGCAAGGCAAAGACTGAAATCTGGAAAATCAAGGATAATTTGAGAAAAAGATCTGTAAAGATATTCAGTAATTATTAATAACAATGTCACGTGCCTGGATGGCTCAGTTGGTTGAGCATCCAACTCTTGGCTTTCGTTCAGGTCATGATCTCATGGGTCTAGTGTTGGGCTCTGTGCTCAGCGGGGAGTCCACTTGGGGATTCTCTCCCTCTGCTCCTCCTCTGATCTCTCTCTTGCTCTCTCTCTCTCAAATAAATAAATCTTTTTTAAAAAAATGCCATATGTGCATATTGACAATTACTCCAAAATTCCTAGCCGAAGACTGATGTCTAACTACTTTGACAAAAAATGAGCTGAAGTTACAAATAGAAGAATCAGGTGAAATCATAGCATCTACTCTTTTTTTGAAGATTTAATTTAAATTCCAGTCACTTAACGTACAGAGCAATATTAGGTTCAGGTGTACAATATGGTGATTCAGCACTTCCATACAACACTCGGTGCTCATCCCAGCAAGTTCACCCCTGAATCCCCATCATCTATTTAACCCATCACCCCCCACCAACCTCCCCTCCTTTTTAGCAACAAGATAATTCCTTTACTTCTGCAACAAAATAATTCCTTCAATTTTGCATGGATAAAGATTAGCCTTTCTTCTAATTCTTTCCTTTTCTTAACTTTTTTTTCATTTCCTCTTCTAGATTATGTTCACTGTGTTTGTTCCAACTCCTTTCCGCATCGTATATCTACGAGACGTCTCCAAACAATCTACTTGTGTCTGCAGGAAACAAGGACGGTAGTGTGGAGGGGGCCCCACCAGGCTCTCCACATTCACTTGCACATCCACGTTGCATCTGTGGTTTCAAGCTGCATTTAAGGGGGTCTGGGGGATGAACGGGCAAAATTCCACCCCCCCCCCCATCAAGAGTGGACCCAGAGTCAGAGAAACTCAATCCAAATTGGCACATGAAGGCTGGCCCCATCTCTCTCTGATAGCGAAATGAATGGGCTTTGACAAAGGGTGTGAATTCTCCTGTGAACAGGCAGGTGTCAGGTGATGCGAACAGAGCCCACTGTTTTTTTCTTTTTTTCTTTTTTTTTCTCAATGGTGGACATGTTTAACTACTAATGGACAGTAGGAATGAGCAGGTCTTACTAAATAGTGATGCCAAGCCCATGCTAATTGGAGACATATTCTATCCTGGGTTTCAATTTTATTGTATTCAAAGAAAAAATACTCTTACCTTTGCAAGGTATCCTTATACCACAGGGGGATTTAATAAAGGGAGCCAGTCACAACATAACTCTCCCTGGAAAGGAAACCATGCTGGATGTGGTCCCTCTAGTCATGATATTATAACCCACCTCAGTTTCACTCCTTAATCTCCTCTAACCTACCCCACAGACCTAAAGAAATGGAACAGCTGGCCGATGACCGGGGGCTCCAGTTTGAAACATGAAAGGATCCAAAGTGTAACACATTCTTCTGAGGGGACATTTGATGGTTTCGAGAAGGAGTGAGAGTCTGAAGATTCTCAGGTAGCTCTGAGAAAGAAGGAATGGGGAAGGAAGGAGGAAGTGATGTCCTTATAGAAAAACCTCTTTTCTTGAGGTCTAAGAAGAGAAAGATAGTGTTGGTAAGGAACTGTGAGCTATTTGAATCAGCGAAATTCCTTAATGCATGTTCCTTTTTCACATACTTCTACAACCTTCCTTCAGGACAAAACCTCAGATAACTATGTTATTTTTTGAATCATTTGGTCTCGTGGAACAAAATGGAGCTGGATAGGAGGCCAGAAAGGGATGGGCCTGATGTGCTTCATTTTCTTAGATTTGGAAAACCATCTGGCTCTCAAAGTAGATCAGCAAATTATGATCTTAGGAATCCTCTTGTTTCCCAGAAACATTTTTTTTAAGGAAAAAGATAAGTGGTTCCCTAATATATGTTTGCAATACAATAAATATATAACTTTAGTATTAAGTTTTAAAAAGTGATAATATTTTCATAGTGTGCAAAACTACTAATCTCTACAAACTACAGGATAACTAAAGAATTTACAGAGCATTCTAGGCAGCCCCCCATAGTAAGGACAAACATTTTTGATTTTTCAGCTTAGCTAAGTGAAGATAACCACTCTTGGACAGGAACAGAGAGGGTGCCCGGCTATATTTGTGTGCCAACTAAGATCGGAGAGGACGGTGGGGAACCTTTATCTGAGATCAGTGGTCACCACTCTTATTTGTGAGACCTACACATGGATGTGGAAAGCAATTCCCTCTTTAGGGAGCACCAACAACCTCAGATCTATAGTCCACCTGCATCTACTAACTTCTGACTTTGAACTCACACTTTCCTAAAGTCAAATTTTATCTGTCAAGTCTATCTAGAAGATGGATTCATTCCATCTTCCATTCTTAACCGCAATACATTTTCTCTGTTTTGCTTCAGCTATAGCCTTGGTGTTTCCCAGTTCTCTTCCTACCTGTGGTAGTTATTTTGTGTCAATTATGACTGGGCCAAAGGTCCCCCAATTTATGCTTAAACATTATTCTGGGTGGATCTGTGAGGATGTTTCTAGAGAAGATTGGTCTTCCTCAATGTAGGTGGACTTCCAACCATCCACTGAGGGCCTGATGAGAACAAAAATGCAGAGGAAGGGAGAACTAGCTCTCTCTGACTGTTGAGCTGAGAAATATAGAAAGGTCTTCTGTCCTTGGACTGGGCACCAACTCTTGTGGTTTTTAGGCCTTTGGACTCAGACTAGAACTGTACCAACTGTCTCTCTTGAGTCTTCAGTTTACAGATAATAGATGTGGAACTTCTTGGCCTCCATAACCATGTGAACTCATTTTTCATAATGAATAATGATAAATCCCCTTTTGGTTCTGTTTCTCTGGAGAATCCTAACATAATACGCTTTGTATTTTTTTTTTAAGGTTTTATTTATTTACTCACGAGAGGCACAGAGAGAGAGAGAGAGAGAGAGAGAGAGAGAGGCAGAGACACAGGCAGAGGGAGAAACAGGCTCCCTGCAGGGAGCTGGATGTGGGACTCGATCCCGGGACCCCGGGGTCACGGTCTGGGCTGAAGGCGGCGCTAAACCGCTGAGCCACCTGGACTGCCCCTATGCTGCTTCGTATTAACTTCACCACTGGATTGGCCCGCCATCATGTTTATATGTTCTACATTTTGCTATGGTTTCCCATTAGAATTCTGCTGGAAAATATTCTTTTCACAGATAAGATAAAAACAAAGAAACAATCACTTTTCATCTAGTCTATTTTAAAACAGAACTATTTGATCTCTTAGTTTTACAAATAGAAAACATCCCTAGGGCAATCAGATAATCCACAGATTTTAGTCTCTGTCCATCCATATTTTTATTTGCAAAATAGGCATTTAACCTACTCCTGAAGTTCAAAGCTACTTAAATATTCGAAGTCCTAACAGTAACTCGATTCTTTAAGCATGAAAACATTTCAACCCACAAGAACATACTAAAATAATTCCTTGAAAGCAGTGTGTAAACATCTGGACAAATCTTATCCTATCCCATCACCACATACTTCAGCAATGGGAAGTCTATTCTAAGCACATGACCACAACTACTTGCATTGTAACAGATGATGTTCTCAATATAAGATTATGTTGCTATGGTATCAGCAAACCATGATCTTATGAATTCTTTTGTTTACCAGGAACATTAATAATGGAAAAAAATTAATGGTTCTCTATTAGGCCTTTGCATTTACAATAAATGTAAATTTAGTATCAACTATGGACATTCATTTACTGTTTTCTCAGTGTATGACACCAAAAGTACATTTTAGCTAATCTGATCATTCCCAGAATTTACCAGTAGACTCTGCAGCATTATCACTATTATTTTTGCAGTTCATTAACATATACGGACAAGGGAACCCTGGGTGGCGCAGCGGTTTGGCGCCTGCCTTTGGCCCAGGGCGCGATCCTGGAGACCCGGGATCGAATCCCACATCGGGGTCCCGGTGCATGGAGCCTGCTTCTCCCTCTGCCTGTGTCTCTGCCTCTCTCTCTCTCTCTCTCTCTGTCTCTCTGTTACTATCATAAATAAATAAAAATTAAAAAAAAAAGAAGACTAAAAAAAAAAAAAAACATACACGGACAAAATGAATATGAGAGAATAATATGTGAACTGCAATATTTACCCTTTCAATTAAGGTCACATGAAGTGCTAGTTTATTTTGCAATACAATAAGTATATCTTTGACATATGTGGAATAAATTCTGTAAAGCTAAAGGAATTTGCCAGTCTTTTTAAATTAGATTATCTCCAGCTATTTCCAAATCCCCAACAAACAGTGACACAGAGTTTTGCATTCTGCATGTATGAACTTGGCTGACAACAGAGATTTGCATAAGACATTCTTTCCCTGTGAGGCCAAGTTCCGTTTTTCTTCATTAGTTTCTATGAATTCACATTCCAAAGTCTCTGATTCAGACAGATTGTTTTCTCCAACTTTTGTTATATCAAAGTTATTTAAGCTGAACCTCAAAGGAGGCAAGGCATTCTTATAAATCTTTTGCTAAGTTTTCTACCTTATAGAGGAAGAATAAGTAAACTCATTTAAAAGAAGACGGAAATCAAAGGTTTGTTGATGAGAAAATCCTGGTTCTATTCTAGCTCAAATAAGATAAAAAGCTGACTAAACTGCTACACCTCGGAAAAAAAGGTCATAAAATAATTTTCTATCTACATATTTGTTTCCAACTGCCACCGAACAAATCTACACAAACTTGGTGGCTTACAGCAACATGCATCTATTCTTTTAAGAGTTCCAGGCACTGGAAGTCCAAAAGCAGGCTCACGGAGCCAAAATCAAGGCATCGACAGGGCTACACTCTCTCCAGACGCTGAGTCCCTTCCTCTGCCTCTCTCACTTACAACGGACATGATTGGATTTAGGGCCTATCCAGTTAATCTAGGAAATCTCCCCATGTCAAGATCTTTAACTTCATCCTCGCATCTGCAAATACACTTTCCTTATGAGGTGACATTTACAGGTTCCAAGGATTAGGAACTGCCAATCTGATTGGGTGGCCCTTTACTCATGAAATCTACTTGCTTTCAAATGTGTCTTCATCAGTAATTTTCAAGGTACATACGGTACGTAATCAAGAGAATCTCAGGGGAGAGAGAATCAAGTGATGGTACTGAGAGACAGGAACAAGGAAAGACAAAGATTATTGTTTGCCACATTTGACAGATCTTGCAGGCAGGTCTGCTTCTCTTTATTCTCACATTGTTTCTATTGATAATGCTCCCTCAGGATGCTCCACATCCTCATAAGCATGGTAGCTACAGAAGGCCCTGTGACATGCTTCAAAACGTTACTCTCCTATGTGTATTGTGTGGATGTATTTAAGTCATCTTTCCTTTAAATCAGGTAAGATTACACGATATAACTGTCATAATAGCTGTTGCTCAGCAGCTGAAGGAGTCCCACTGGCTAAGGGATGACAATCCCTCGTGGACTCCAACCTTACGCTCACAAAGCCCTTACTGGGCTCACAGTATCCCAATACTCCAGGTTCATGGGCTTCTTCATCTGATCCAAGCTCTTCTGGATGTCCAGACCTTAATGGATCTGCTCTGTGGCCCTATCTCTCTCTCTTCTCCAACTCCAGTTAAGCTCTTTGGTTCCTTCAACGTCCACCTCAGGTCTATTTCTTCCATAAAGATTTCACCACTTGCCCTAGTGACACATTATCCCTTCATATAGCAGAATCTCATGGTCTTTTCAAACACAGTCTTGATTATTCCTCGTGTTATGCTTAAATATGCATATATTGTCTCCATGACATTATAAGCTCCTTCAAGGCATGAACGGTCTCACTTGAACTGATGTTCTCTGCCCTGGTGCCCAACCCTACCTGTCCACCTCTTGTGAAAGAGACTTCCATCTGACCGAGACTAACAATTAACTAAGCTTGTTATGGACTTTGGGCAAAGTATTTCTGACTAAACGACTTTGCTTACCTAGTAAAATTATAAAGCAGAGAGATGATCTCTTCTAATTCCTGGTTAAAAAAGAGGTTTTGAGTGATACATATTTATTTCTTAGGAGTTTGAATTCCTGAAGAGGGGCAAGCTTTAAACTTGAAATTGGTATTTTAGATAGCTACCCAGAATGAAAATTACCTTTTCAAAGCAAGAGAAATAACTGCTAAAGAAGTGCATTATAGCGTATGCTTTAGTCTTTCACATGACAGCATTTCTGTGGAAACATAAAACTATTTTAAAATGTATATTCAAATAATATGTGGTATTCACATAGCAAGCCTTACTTTTATTTTAACATTTCAAAATATGGGAGATCACAGATAAATATATTTTATCCAAGCCATGAAACATAGAATCGTTATTTGTTAAGCAAATACTTGAGTGTTTTGACATGTCAAGCGCCGGGTAGATGCTGGGGATGTATCACCCAATAAGATAGAGAACCTATCCTTTTAACTTAGAGATGGAAAGAGACAAAAAGAAATTATAATGAATTGTGATAAGTCCTCTGACATGAAAGAGAGGGTACTATGAGAACACATAAGAGAAGACTCTAATTGAGTTTGGGAATAAAAAAAGATAATTCTATTGAGGCCTCAAGGATGTGTGCCAGTGAGACAAAGTTGTTGAATATATAGATATTGCAGTCAGAGGGCTGTAACTCTGAAGAGAGGTCTGAGATAAGAGAAACAGGATTGCAAGCCATTCTAAGCGTACAATAATGTGATTGCAACCTTAGTGAATCCTGTAGCAAGAGTACAAGAGAGGAGGGTCAGATCCAAGTTCTGAGGGGAAGTTACAAATGAAGGCAAGCGGGTGAGTAAGCATTTCAGACAGGTTCTAAGGTCTTTTTGCAAGAAGCAGTTAAAGACAGCTTAGTGTGGCTAACTAGTGAGGCTACACTTAAAATCCAGGGTACAACCAGATAATGCAGGACTTTGTAGGCCAGACTGAAGACTTTAACCTTTACTTTAAGAGAATTTGGAACTCAGTATAACAACTGGAAAAGAGTACTGACATTTTAGGCAAGGCATATAATCAGATTTGGATTTTTAAATGCTCTCTCTGGCTCTCATTATGGAGAATTTAAAAAGAAGAGGAAGAGGGCAATGGTGGATGTGGAAGGACGGGTTGCAGTGACCAGGTGAGAGATGAAGGTGGCTCACTCTTAACTAGCAGCAGTGAAATTGAGGGGGAAAAGTAGACAGATTTAAGAAGTGTAGGCAGGGGACTCAATAGTGCTTGATGACTAGTTGGCTAGGAGAGGTTAAGAGAAGAGAAAAATCAGCTATCATTCCCGAGTAGTTGAGCTACTCAGTGGGTGGCAGTGATAGAAATTGAGATGAGAACAGCGAAATAGGAACAGATTTTAGGGGAGAAACATCAGATCAGGTTTGAAGTTCTTAAGTCTAATGTGCAGTGAGAAGGAAATACTGCAGAAACAGGGCTTTAACTCAGAAAAGATGTCTGAGATTAGAGAAACAAGTCTGCAAGCCATCCTAGTACAGAACACAATGGCAGCTGTGGTGAAATTTTAGAGGGAATCCAAATAAGACAAGAAGAGGGCCCATATTCAAGCCCTAAGCAATTCTGAAAGAGGAGCAAGAGCTAGCAAAACATGCTAAGAAATTGTGGGTGGAAAACAGAAAAACCCATGATAGTAGGTTACTACCAAAGAAGCCAAGGAAAGCAAAACTCTTGGTTTTGTCCTATTCTAGGTCTGGATAAACAGGGGAAGTGTTTACCCAAAGGGCTATTTTTAATTGTTATTTTTAAGTCTGAGAACTAGAGGGCAAAGAACATGTTTATCTGGACATTGTCAAATTGCACAAAAGACTAAAGTTCTTTGTTAAGTAAAAATATAGATGTTGTTTTAAATCTCATGCACTGGACAAGTCACTAAGCACCATGTATCTCAAGTGTATAATCCACTTACAGATTCCAACTAGGAACCGACATGGAGTATTTTGGGGGACCAAGTTGAAAACACAGTGATAAATTATCAAAATTCTCCAACAAAAGTTTACGGCCTGTGAGAATTTCATCTACCTATGTACTTTTGTATCATAAAGATGAAACACATTACATCTAGCTTGGATTTTTCTAAGACCTCTCCTAAATCTCTTATAAGTATATGGGTTTTTCTATTGTTACACTTGCCAATGGATCCGGTCTGACATTGTTTCCAGAACAGAGAGGCAGCAGAAAAAACCCGAGTCAAGAAAAATTGCCGTGTACTCTGGAAAGTTACTCTGCTTTTTTGAGGCCTACTTTTCTCATCTTTAAGTGGGATAATTCTTGCTCTCTAGGTTTCTTTTGCAGATTATTGAATATAGATTTAAAGGGTCTGGGAATGCTTGGCAGAAAAGACAACTTCATACAGAGTTATTAGCATCACTATTAGGGAGTAAAAAATTGCTGGCATGCGACATGTCATATACTTGGTCAGAACACATAATTTTGAAAAAATATTATTGGCACCCTCTTTGCATAGTACGTCCCATGCAAATCTTTTTGTTGTTTTTAGGACAGAAAAAGGATTCAGCAGCAGGTGAGAAAGTTACTATTCATTTCATGTAGCTTATTTCCGTTGCAACAAGTAGAACATATCCTCACACTGAAATCGTGGCTGACCCAACACTGGCACCAGGTCCCATGGCATTTACTCCGTTTGTATTTGCTAATTCATTTAAGAAATGTTTTTGAGCATCTGCTATGCTAGCTGCTGAAGGCAGAGTCCCATCTGACCCAAGGCCTGCTCTTAGGGAGCCTGCAAGTAGACAAAGACAGAAGCAAATAATCAAGATTGAGCTCAATGCCACAAAGAAAAAAAATTATTCCTCTTCTAGACTTATATTTCAGAGTGCCCGGAGAGCTTGTGGACTCTTCTCGATGGACCTCACTGCTTCATCTCATCATTCACACCAGTTACTTGCCTGGTCCCATGAACCTAAGTGGCTAACACAGACCCACTGACAGGAGAAGAAAATCCCTATCGCCGTGTGATGACTGAAGTATTCTGACTTTCCCATCATTTCTTGGAATGATGGGTCTACTATTTCCTTTAAAAGCAGACTTTCCTAGCTGGTGTCCCATTAGACAGAACTGTTTGTCCATCGGGCAGACGGGTAATTACTGCCTGGCTGTTCATTAGTTTATTCACTGAAGAAATACGCACGTCGGGCAATCATGGAAGCCAGGCGGTGTAGTTGGCACATGCAGACAAGTAAGATAGCGCCTACCTTGAAAGAGTTCAAGAAGGCTTTCAGGAAACTGCTTAAAAGTCAAAGTGACCTTTAAAAAAATTTTCCCCACAACTTCCTCTCTTGAATGAGTAGTTAAGAGCCTCATAAATGCCAAGTTCTTCTAATACACTAAGTTTTCAATTAACTTTTGCAAGCACCTATGAGGCTTGTGAGGCAGGTATTTGTACCTTTTCTTCAAGATAAAGGTGAGGACACAGAGGTTGGTCTTACCTCCTTCTCTCCTGAAACGTCTGACTGCAAGTCCCACTCATCTGGATCTACCTGCAATTACATGTGTGGTTCTTCTAACCCACAAATACAAGCCTACTACTGCCCTGTCGGATAGCCTACAAAACTTATTTTCCAGGGAAAATAAAAATGAGAATCTGAATCGAATAAAATATTTCTATCAGTGTTCAGTCACTTAAAACAAACACACATAATAATGTGGAAAAAACTCACGATATAACAGTAACTATAGATAATTACAAATTCCAAACACAATTATGGAAACTATTTCTGTAGGCATTTGATATGAGAAAGGAAAAAGGCAATAGTTGTTCCTCGGATATTGTTTTAAAAACACTTTTTAATGTTACCATATTGTTTTAACAGTTTTTAAAGCAGAAGAGAGAAAATGAAACTGTAAACTTCTGTTGAGAGTTGGTCCGTTTTGCAGATAAAGTTTACCTCCGAGTCTTACTGTCCGTCTATCGTCTATCACCCTGCAGCGGTTTACCTTGTAGTCTAATGTCTCATCAATTTTTCTACATATTCTTCTCTGAATATCTCATGAACTTTCATGTCTACATACTTTTGCTCATGTCGTTCCCAACATCTCCGATCCGTCCCACGAGCTGGTCTCACATGTCATTTTGTAGAGTTCTGTTCTGTGTCTGGGTCTCCGTAGCACACCTGGCAGGGTTCTCACTACTCAACCCCTTTAAAACATGAGCTACATCTTATTCCTTTTTATTCTCTCAATATGGCAGAGAGCAGGTGTGCCACCAAATTTGGCTAATTATTCTTGTACGTTTCAAAAGTGAGAACATTTTCATTTCACATGATTATTTTTTCCCCAAAAGCCATAATTACTTTTATTAATTTCAAAGCCAGAAATGTGGAGTAAACAAATTAGACATTTTCCTTCAACCATCCACCACTCTGAGTCTGGCCCAGAAGTCGATCTGAAACTTCAGATTATCTTGATAAGCTGCTCTCACAAAATGAACAATCAGAAAGATCCTTCATGACAGCTTACAGCGAGCTCAATGACCTAAGCCATGTGTATGACATTTTGCTAAGTAAACACAGTTTCTTTTTTTCTTTTATATGATGTTTGGATGGTTTCTGATTTCGGGTTAGGATAATAGATGGATCCCGTCTAATACCATCATAAGTCTGTTCCCTAATCTTGTCACCATCCTAATTCTCCGGTGAGCTGAGAATTCAGATTCAAAGTAAGGCTGGCATTGTGCTGGACCACTTGGGAGCAGTTAGCCAATAGAAAGTCAGACTTCTTACCTTTCCCACACTTCAAAATACCTGTGAGTATCATGTTCCAGATGTGCTGGAGATGGAGGACGAAAGATAAAAGATGACAGGATCTATACTCTCAGTAAGGTCACTGCCTTAGCTTAGCTTCCCTAGAAGCAGAGCCTGAGACATGGGTTCAGGTGCTCATGATTTAAGGGAATGCTCTCTGAGGGAAGGAGACAGGGAAGGAGCGCAGGACTGGAAAAGCAGTGAAGTGAGCATATGGTCTCAGCTGGGGTGTGACCTCAGCCTCATCCCATGGGGGAGCTCTGGAGCATGAACTGCTCTGGACTGGACCTCATCCTGAATGAGGGCTCTGCACCCCCATGTCATTAGCTGTAGGCTGACAGGGGTGGCAGGTGCACAAGTGACCTGGAGCAAAGCAATTTTATTTATTTTAGTTCTAAGTGATTCTGAAGAACAGGGAGGAGCTGTGAATCTTTAGCAGCTGACACCCACAGAAACCGGGGAATGGGTCTGTAGGCTTGGTCAGAGACATCTGGCCAAAGCACTGGAAATAATTAAAGTCACACAAGAGCACAACCTCCGAGTGACAGCCTAACGGGCTCTTTAAAAAGAACAGAAAAGCAGCAAGAAAAGAGACACTTTGAAAGACACACATCGTAAGATTTCTACCGTAATGAGCAGTGTTTCCAGCTCAACCAGAAGTTGTTCGTATTTATCTGTACATCCTGCCTTTTTTTTCTTAATAATAAATTTATTTTTTATTGGTGTTCAATTTGCCAACATACAGAATAACAGCCAGTGCTCATCCCATCAAGTGCACCCCCTCAGTGCCCACCACCCAGTCACCCCCACCCCCTGCCCTCCTCCCCTTCCCCCACCCCTAGTTCGTTTTCCAGAATTAGGAGTCTTTCATGTTCTGTCTTCCTTTCTGATATTTCCTACCCATTTCTTCTCTCTTCCCTTCTATTCCCTTTCACTATTATTTATATTCCCCAAATGAATGAGAACATATAACATCCTGCCTTTATGTCTGATTCTTCCATTAGCCGACTGTGTCATGTGACGCATGGATGTTTCTTAGTTCCTGGGTTTCAGCTGTGCGTCTTGACATGGCTTCCTTGGATTATTTTAATCTTATCAAAATGTCTCAAACTGAAAAAAGTCTGTTTCTTCATTTCTACAGAACAGTCCCACATGACCAATCAGACAGCTGCTGGATTATTCTCTAAAAAGTAGCTCATTATTCTCTGCACAAAGCATGTGCACATCGGGTTTGCTTTTTACTTCCGTAGGTCAGAAACCAAGTTCAAGAAGAATTTCAAGCTGCCATGAAAAGAATCCTCACAAGTCAAAAACGTATTTGCTAAACTTTTCACATGGCAACTATTGTGAACGCCTGAACATTGCATGACTGGGTCACAGTATCCTCCCCCCTACCCCACCTTATCGAATATTTTTTTCCCCAAACAAGTATTTATTAGACACTCAGTCCAAAGAAATACAATAAGAGATATGGCAGAGAAAGTGATGAAATAAAGTGAAACTTCAAGTTTGGAAGAGATTTAGACAGTATCACATCAGTGAAACTTTTTTTTTTTTTTTTTTTGAAGATGGGCTCCACACCCAACGTGGGGCTTGAACTCACAACCCTGAGATCAAGAGTCCCGTGCTCTACTGACTGAGCCAGCAGGGGCCCTAGTGAAACTTATAACAACAAGAGAAATTGAGAAAAAGAATAGATTTTAAAACTTGATGCAGAAGCCCAAGATCGGAGATCAATGAGAGGGCAGATCCAGTGGCCAAAGCAGGGGTAAGAGACCCAAGCCTCTGACTTCGGCTTGCCCCACGTCCGCAAGACGCCTGGTCCCCCTGGAGCTACATTCAGGCAACCCAGAGGCGGACCGACGCTCTGGCTGTGGTCCCGCTACCAGTTCAGAGAACCCAGGTCATCTGACCGCACACCTGGGAGGTCTCCTCTGACGCCACAGCGAAAAGATGGCTCCTGCCCCCTTAAACTTTGCACTTCGTCTGTAAAGGAAATAAATGTACAAAATGATACGCGATGTGTGACCTTAATGCCATGTAAAGGCTACAGAGTGACTGCTGCCAATTCAGGAGGGAAGGAAGGGTTCAGGAGAGAACCGTTCTCAAGAGAAGTTGGTGAAGTGATCTCAATGTAAAATTTCGGGATGTCCTCTGTAAGGACAGATCATGGCAGTTTCCTTTTCCTTGGGGGGTGGCAGGGTAGCTGGGGGGTGGGGTGGGCAGAGGGCAGCTCATGAGAAAAAGCCAGGTAACCAAGACTTGAGTTCCATTTTTAAAATCACCCGTGCTCCTGTCCCCCCCAGCCACCCACCCCAAGGTCAAAGTGAGCTTTGCCTTCTTTTCTCTTCCTTCATCTTTTCTGATGAATTTCAGTTTGAAATTTTGAACTAAGGCAGCTTAAGAAACATAAGAATTTAAGGATGGCAAAGACAGATGGTGTTTCTCTCTACTCTCTTTCCCGGTAAGAAAAGGATCCGGCCAGTTGGTCTAGTCACTCGCCGGAGTCCACGTCCGTCCTCACCCTCGCGTGCCCCCGCGGTGTCCCAGGTTCTGACTGGGTGTGGCCAGGTACTAACTGCACCGTCCTAGGCCCCGCCGGACCACGGGCGAGCAGCCGTCCCCGGAGCAAGGCCTTCCTGGGGCGGGCAGGTGTGGTCTCAACAGTTCAGTGTGTCTGGTCCTTGCACCCGCTGTGCTCTCTCAGCATCCTGCCTGCTTCGGACCTCTGCCCCGTCCCTGACTCCCAGCTCCTGCACCACGCAACTGCAGAGGCTTCTTCTGGCTGCTGCCTCTTGCCCCCAGATGGCTTTTGAGCTCTGCCTTCGGCTGAGTCTTCCTCCCAAGGCAAGTCTGCTTGGCTTCTGTCCCAGCTTACCCCTGCTTCTGGATTCTGGGCTGTATTCGGGAGCCTCCGCGTGGTTTTCTTCCTTCTGGCTCCTGGCTCTGTGTGAGGGGTCACGCTGCTTCCTACCAGCTTCCCCAATCATCTAATTCAGCTCAGTTAGTAGGAGATCCGCTGTTTTTGCTAAAGGTCTGTAAAGGCCACCGTTCTGATAGCTTCAGCAAGTCATACTTCTGGGGGACGAGGAGAGCAATTCTAAACTCTGATTATAACCCAAGAAATTCCCAACCAAACATATGGGGCATTCACAGGGTCTGACTTGCCCATAAGCTGATGGTAACCAGCTTTTTTTTTTTTTTTTTAAATCAAATAAACATCAAACATGAACAGTCAGATTAAATGCTCAGGGTGAGAATATTCACCTCTTTAAGAGGATGTTTAGATGCAGTAATTCAGGTTTCCAAGCGCCGAAAGGTTCTGGGGGTCTACAATTTGCTTTTGTTTTTAAAGTATCAATCCCATGAAGAAAGGGGTCGGACGGCAGTCTGGTTACCAGAAAAACATGAGGCACAGGGACACCCATCATGTGAAAAGCCAAAGCACAGGACAGCATTGCCTGGACCTGGTACGAGATCTTATTCCCCTGGAGGATACATACTTTTTCAAAGTTTAATTTTGACTCCCCCTGAATGTACCCTCAATTGGTTCTAAGCTACGTGATCTTCCCAGGGAAAAAGCAGTGAAGGTTTTACATCAGAATCGCTGATGGGAAGTTGGGTGAAGACAGCATGGGCTCTTGGGAAGTGAAGGGGGCAGTATATGGGGAGATCTCAGAGAAAGAATGAGCACATTGTTAGTACTTCTGAATTGTTTCCAGTCGTTCATATTTCCCGAGGAGAAGCCTGGAAAGCACTACCGATCCTGGTACATCAGGGTAACACCTGGGGCCTGGCACAGACGCCACAACTACGCTTTTAATTTCGAAGTGGATTTTGTTGGGGGCATGTCTGGAGATGCTGAGGTATGGGGGGTAGATAAATTGTGGTAGGAGGTAGCAGTGGTTGAAGTCAGATTGAGAGTATGGGAATCTAGCTGACAAATCTCTTTCTGAGGAGTGTATGCTCTGTTCAGACTTCATGAGATCACGGCTCTCCTCGCCGTGTTCACCTTGCCAGATTCTCTGAGGATTTTTCAACAGCACGTGTCTGCAATTATTGCATGAAGATGAATTTTCGTTTTACTGACACACAGATGTAGAAGTTCAGTGAAATGGTGGTTTTTATGTTGAATAGAACATTATGTATTATTAAGGAAAACGTGGTGAGTAAGGGTCAATTTCACAAATCAAGAAAGGTTTTGTTGACAGTATTGGGTCTGACCAGGGTCCTACCAGGGTCCACGAGGATCTCAATGTCTCACGGATCACACACCTTCATGTAGAAAGGAACGCTCCTTTACCCTTGGGACCAGCTCTCCGAATGAAGACCAGTCCTCCAGTACTAGCTCTGCCCCGGTCCACAACCATGTAGACAGGGTAACTCGATTGTCCTCAAAATATGTCATCCATATAATGTTTTTGATACTAAGAGCAGTGCATTAAAAAAAAAAATCAGCAGAAAGAACTATATGCACAGCTGAAGCAATTAGAGTCTAAATGCACCTTAAAAATTTTTATTTATTTATTTGCGAGAGAGTGAGCGAGCAAGAGAGAGCATGAGCTGGGGGAGAGGCAGAGGGAGAAGCAGACACCCCACTGAGCAGGGAGCCCGATGCGGGACTCGATCCCAGGACCCCGGGATCATGACCTGAACCCAAGGCGGATGCTCAACCACTGAGCCACCCAGGCATCCCTAAACGCACCTTCTTATAGAGAAAGGCAGGAAAGGCAGCTCAGTCCACTTTCAGAAATAACCTAACAACATGATAGGAAGCGATAACCTCCATTCCAATTGATAACCGATTTCTGATCAGCAGCAGTTCAACCAAAGTGCTCGGTATGAGCTTCCCTTGGACAAAGGGAGAGAATCAAGATCTTCATCAACAAAATGTATCTGCATGGTTGCGTTCTTATATTTTCTTTTTTTAAAAATTTTTATTTATTTGTGATAGTCATACACAGAGAGAGAGAGAGAGAGAGGCAGAGACACAGGCAGAGGGAGAAGCAGGCTCCATGCACCGGGAGCCCGACATGGGATTCGATCCTGGGTCTCCAGGATCGTGCCCTGGGCCAAAGGCAGGCGCCAAACCGCTGCGCCACCCAGGAATCCCACGTTCTTATATTTTCATACTTAACAGGTTGCATTCACTTACACATTCACTGTTCACGCAGTCGGTGCAAAAATATTAAATATCTAGAGCACTGTGAAGTCAGCCAGTTGGTGTAGAGACGGACACAAAAGAAGAAACCGGTTCTGAGTTCTGTGAAACCTCCAGGCCCCAGAGATTTTAAAACAGGCCGTCAGTGATGTTTCACCGCTTTGAATACTGAAGACGGTTAAAGTCTTATATTTTAGGATTCCTCTTTAGAGGATGGAACAGTTGTGTCAGATGCTATTTCCGTTTTGTTTTTATTTTTTTTAAGATTTTATTTATTTATTTATTTATTTATTTATTTATTTATTTATTTATATTTTTATTTATTTATTCATGAGAGACACAGGCAGAGGGAGAAGCAGGCCCCATTCAGGGAGCCCGACGCGGGACTCAATCCCGGGACTCCAGGGTCATGCCCTGGGCCAAAGGCAGGCGCTAAACCACTGAGCCACCCAGGGATCCCTCGTTTTGTCTTTAATTTGAACAAAAAAGGCAAGGACATCAGAAGATAAGCAAGATGTGCTGGCAGAGACTTGGAGTTAAGTATTTAGTCAGGCCTTGAATGAATACTTGGGCATTAACGGAGTCAACCGTCTACATCGAAACATCATACGTGGGCACACGCACTAAGGAAGCCCTGTCTGAAGGAAGACTGTGCTGCTGAGCCATGGGGGCCACGGGAGAAAGACCCACCGCAAAGAGAAGGATGCGAGTGGGAAAGACAAGAAGATTTTGAAATGACTGCGTGTTGTCTGTGTTGAAGAAAAGTCAGGGCTTATTGCCCGCTGCTTAAAAAGCTGTCCTCCCACTCCAAGGACATTATCGATTAACAAACAATTACGTTCTTTTTATGAAACATTACCAAATCCTTTGGCGAGTGGCTTTTGCCACTGTCCGCCTAGACACAGGATGGCAGCAGGGTCTTGCTAGAGCATAAGGAAATCCGGATTTCCACTTTATAATTTGCCACTTGAAGATATACTTATTAACGTATGTCATGCCCACGTGTGGCATGTCAGAGGTTCTGTTTTAGGGACTTAAATATGTATATTCTGACCTTTCTGTGCTCCTAAAAGCTCCTCGGCAAGATTTTTCTTGGAAGAACCCAATACAGACGGATGTCCAAAATAAGCAGTGGTGCCGCAGATCCAGCTCCACGACGGGGGTTCTCGGAAGGGCAGATGGTGACCTCGGGAGGCATCCAGAAGAATGTATGGGGAGATTTTGGCCTCCCAATGATTAGAGTCGAGGCTCTATGATATCTCAGGGTGGGAGAGGGAGTCCAGACAGTCTGCATTACCAGTTGCTGCATTTTCAGAGTCTGAGAACAACAGCAGAGTGTTCCTTTGTCTTCCATGCAGTTGTGTCCAACCATTTATGTAATGAGGTTCACCTTATTTGAAGTGATTTCCTTTAGCTCTTCTCCTCATATTAAGGTAAGGAACTTTATTGCTTTACGTATGTCGGCACACGGAGTGGGTTCTGTTTCACGAGAGTGAAGGTCTTACAAGAGTTGTATGTGGGGACGGGCAGGGCTGCAGAACCTCTGCCCTCAAACATGCCTCAAAACGTGAACATGGGAGACAGAAGCCAAGAAAACCACTGAGCTTTACAAGATTGATATTCTGCGGGGGGCTCATCCTCGTCCTGGGAGCAGCTACGTCTGGGAAATCTTTGGAGACAAACACCTGAGCCTTTTGCATCACCCGAGTGTGGGATGGCTGTTTGCAACATCATCACATAGGGAGCACGGACTTTGCGGGTGAGCAATGATTACTCAAATAAAATTCAAAAACGATTTAAGAGAAGTGATGCTGTTATCTATACACAAAGGAGAAAAGTTTCATCAAGAAAATGGCCACAGAGAGACTGTGGAAAGGTAATAAGGGGGCGAGTCTCTCGAGACTGTTGATGCTTCATGCACCGCGTGACAAGGATGGAATAAGATTGTCAAATAAATATGGGAAATAGTCAACAAGATGGAGCCAAACCATATCCATCCCCAAATTATAGGGGGATCCTTGAAAAGGACTACCAATCGTCCCTGATTTGATTTGTTTTTTGTTTTTTTGTTTTTTTTGGAAAGTAAAAGTAAATTACCCCATTTCTCTCTGTCTCCTTCCTTACTCACTCTTTCATTTGTGCTTGGAAGGGAGTCTTGTTCCCACTGCCACCACCTCCCCCACCCTTTCATTCTGGACTAATCAGATCCCCCTACCTCCTCGCAGTGAGCAGCAGTCCTGCATATCTGATCACTAGGGCTGTGTCTCCGTCCCTGATAGATCCTCTTTGAGAGGAACAAGAGACATTATATACTAAGTCATTTAAGTCCCTCCAGATAAAGACTGAACGAATTTACATCTCAGGGGAAATTTGAAACTGGAGTCTCCCATACTGAGGTCCCTCTACTTCCTGCAGAAAAGTTAATTTAGGTCATTTTCCGATACCCTGCATGACGAGCGACTGTTCCTGTGAATGGACCCAAAGAAAAGCATGATGCAAATGTGGGGCAAATCAGTCCCCTGAGAGGTGACCCGGCCGCGGCTCCAGAGCTCTTGGCGCCTCCTGGAACACCTCCCTATCGACGTTTAGGAACCTGTATCTTCAAATAATGCTTAGAAAATCAAACTGAGCGTTTCTTATTCATACGATACTTAAACTTTAGAAGGTCTAGCGTAATTAGGATTTTACTCCCTATTTCTTTCAGTGGAGTCTTTATTTAGAAGAGGAAAAATAAAGAGAAGACAGTTATATTTTAATCATCTACAAAAACCAGTTTAGCATCATTTCGGTCAATACGTGTCTCTTGATCCTGACAACAGGTTGTGCCAGGGAGATGAGCACATCACTGGTTCCCTGGTCAGTTCTAAACCTGAATTCTTCTGAAACTAAAACAGAAATGATTAATAGGTTAGCAATGTGCAATAGGCTTCTGTTTTCTCTGTGATGAAATACTTTAGATGGCCGTGTATATTGTGGTGAACTCTTCTTCCTTAAGATTTCTACAATTGAGAGTAAACTAAAAATTTTGCTTCACAAAAAATCTCCATGTGGCTTTAACACTGGTTTCTGAAACCATATGTTCTTTATCAACGAACAGGACATATAGCTTAGATGTTTCCCAGACAGCATTATATCGGACACCGAAAAAGGACTTCTATCAAAACATCTGGTAAACAGAAGTCAAAGTGAACTTGAGTGCCAACGTGCATATTTTCCTGACTTTTTGGTTCCCACTTGGTTATGCATCTTAAAAGAGAGGTAACTGTTTTTTTTTTTTTTCCAGGATAAATTTAAAATACTGATGCACTTTATGTATTTTTTTCATGATTGCTGCAGCATTCATCTTGTTGTCATTCTGCAAAGTGTGTGAATTTTTCAATTAACTACTTAAAAAAAAGTTATCTTAGCAGTGAGTCTAAAAATACTTTCCACATTTGCCTGTGGCTTTCTTGATGAATTCCAACTTATTCCCCTGGCTACTCATGCTTCCCTCCATTTTGATAATTTTGATACACCTTGTTTGTTGTTAAAAAGCATAAAGAGTACAGTTTTATAACCTCTAGGGATGCTGCACTACTCAACGTAAGAAAGTCTAAAGAACTCTGAAATCAGAGACTGCCAGTGATTAATAAGAGCTTATCACAAACCAAAACAATTTAGAATCCGTAAGAGCTCAGGAATTGTTACAGAACCACTTTGCATTCCAAGATATTCCAGACCAAACTAAAGTACTTCTAGGCTTTCCCTAAGCATCGGACTCCAGTAGAAGCAAGAGCTTGGGATTTGTTAGTTTTTTTCATTCACCAACTTGGAACAAAATGCTACCTATAAATTGAAGAGTTAACTACATTCAAGCGATCGTCTCCTCATTCTTTACGGGACAGTTTTAAAACACATGGTTGTGTCATTATGTAAATCACTTTAAAATAAAACGTAATAAAATGTTAACCACATTTATTTACCCAGTACATAACCAAAATCTTAGGAGACTGGTATCAGTTAGTAGTGATAAGGGTTGGAGAAACAAGCATTCTTCTATATTGCTTGAAACATAAATCTGTATAATTCTTTTTGATTCTAATTTGGCTGTAATTATTTTAAAAGATATACACATCATAAGACTTAGAAACATTGCTTCTAGGGTCACCTGGGTGGCTCAGTGGTGGAGCGTCTGCCTTGGGCTCAGGGCCTGACCCCAGGGTCCTGGGATCGAGTCCCCCATCAGGCTCTCCACAGGGAGCCTGCTTCTCCCTCTGCCTGTGTCTCTGCCTCTCTCTGTGTGTCTCTCATGAATAAATACATAAATAAAAGCTTTAAAAAAAGGAAACATTGCTTTTAGAAATTTATCCTATAACAAAGAATGTAATGATCATCACCAAGGATGTTTTTTCCATTACTGCACGTAATCGCAAGAAACATAAACAACCTTAAATGTCTACCAGAAGAGGAAGGATTAAAGACACGTTTATACAACAGCATAACTGTATTCTCTAACATGAAAATATTTTCAAGACCTGTTAAGTCATAAATAAATAAATAAATAAATAAATAAATAAATAAATAAATAAAAGCCTTAAACTCTCTTAGGATGTCAGCAATTTCAAAAATCTCTATATTTTTACTCTATAGGTAGAAATAGAAGTATATAGATATACCTTGATGATCATAAATAAGTCTGGAAAAGATCCCACATTAGGTAAAGGTAAGAATTTTTTACAATACAACATCGGACTAGGGATTTGTTTTAAAAAATCTGGACCAAAAAGCCTACATAATTTTCATATGAGAACATATTTACTTAAGGGATGTCATTCGGACATTCTAGATAATAGCCGATCTGTACACAGGCTGTAAACATTCCAACAAAATGAAAAGGGAAGCATCCTATTTGCAAGAATACATCTCGGCAAGGCCGAGGAATCTGCATGAGGAAGAGGATATTTCATGATTGAGGACAGATGCGGCCACCGATGACTTTTGTCCCCCAAATCACCATTCATCCCGCGCAGTCAGTGCACACAGGGTCACGCCCTCCGCCCCTCGAGTGTCTTCCTGGACTGGGACGCGCGGCTTGGAGCCGGCGGGGACTGAGTGCAGCCCGGACGCTGGCCGGTGAGGCCCACCTTGCCGACTGTGCAGCGCTGGCAGCTGGAGACACGGCTGGGCCAGGGCGGCCAGCGACGGCCCGGGATGCATCTGAGGGGTGACTGCGGGTCACCATGATGATGACGTGAAATTTAAATGAAAAAAAGAGAAAACAAACACCTCGACCACAAGCAATAAAGCAGCTGTTACCATGATCACGTTGGAAAAACTGATGAGCCAGGGAAGCCTGGGGCACGGCCTGCGTCCCGGGAGGGGACGTCTTGGCCACACGACCCTCAGGACCTTTGCTTTCTCCCTTTCTCAGCTTGGCACAGAGACCCCTGGGTGCCCGGCTGGCCCAGCAGCACTGGGCAGAGGGCCCTTGGCCATGGGCCGACGCTGCTCACGGCCGGCAGGGGACAGGGGACACCGGCCCCGAGGGCCCGGCCCGCTGGACTGGCCCCTGGGGCAGGAGCGGCTGCCACGAGCCCCGGGCTCCTGGGGACCAGGGGCACGGCCGGGGGGCATCGTCGGGCGGCGGGAAAGGCCTCGGCCGCGACACTAACGGCCACCAGGGCCACCAGGGCCACCGCCCGGCCCTGGCCTGGCCCCGAACCGGCATCTTCACAGACGAGTGGGCTTCTTCGTGTCCGTACAGGCCGGGGGGTGCCACTCGGTGCCACCGGGTCAGCACGATGCTCGGATAAAGGGCGACAAAAATCTCAGAAGTGAACAAGGTCCCAAATGTTGAGGCTCCATCGAGAGAGGGAAAGAGAGAGGGGGAGAGGGGGGGGGGGGAGCTCGATCCTGGTCGAAACGGGAGGTGGCAAATCTAGAACCATTTAGGTGTTCGGGCGACAGCATCCACTTTCTGTTTTCAAAACGGACAACACGCTAAACTATGTTATATGCTCCACTATGTGACTTTTTTTTTTATATCTCATTTTCACAAGCCCTGAGAACTTTTTGTTTTTGGAAGAAATGAGGATTTCTCCTTGGTTTCCGTAAGAGTCATAGAGGCTACACGTTTCCTTGAGAAAACCGATCACCAAAAATGTTAATCTAAAAGTTTGACTTAACATAAATTAAAAAATATGTCATTCAGTATCTTTTCCTCCTATCAATCACACATAGTGGTCACTGCTTATTCAAGAAAGATCCAATTAACTTTCCACTCTAATGCCATTTATTCAATCAGAGAGATAATCTTTAAAGTAATCCACATTTCATTAAAAATTGAATAGAATGCATAATATCAGACACTAAAGTGGTAGAGGACAGAGCATACTTTGTCTACTAAGGAACAAAAATCATAAACCAATGCTCTGAAACACATTTGCTGAGTGTTATAATAAGGCCAAACTGGATTTTAATCTTTCTTTTCCCCTACAATAGGATAAAATATAGAAAAAAAAAAAAAAAAAGAGAGGCAGAGCTCTTGTTACCATAATATTGCAATAATCCTTCCCATGTGGGGATTATTAAACAGGTCTCTAAAAAAGACCTGTTTTTAATTGCTAAGAAGAAAAATATTTTAGGTTTTCTGTAATTTAGCATTTCCTTTCTTCAAAATCAAAAGATTAAAACAGGGAATCTTACCGCCACAATATAAAGATACTAATAATTATCTATCTATCTATCTATCTATCTATCATCTATCAATCTATCATCTGTCATCTATCAATCTATCATCTATTATCTATCTATCAATTATCTATCATCTATGTATCTATCATCTATCTGCCTGTGTCTCTGTCTCTCCACATATATGTATACATACATGTGTGTTTCTAGAAAGGCCACATTTCAACACTGCTTGGAAAACTCCTCACCTACATATCCAAGTTCATTGTTTATACATTTTGCTTCCCCCACCACAGTAGGACATCATTCAGCTACATTTCTGCCACATAACAAAGACCCCCCTTTGCTTCGGTTTCCAATAACATGGTCCTTATTTTCCTCTGAGCCCTTGCTGGCAGACACTTTAAACATTCATATTTCTACTAAGTCTGTTAAAGGCAATCTAGGCTTTTTCTCTTATGCCCTCCAAAATTCTTCCAAGCCTCTGCCCACTGCCCAATTCCGAAGTCTCACAGCACTTCCGAGTGCCAAAATCTGCAGTAGTTACTTTTTACGCTGGAACAAATTACCACAGAGCTGTGGGTTAAAACAACACGAATTCATTATTTTACAGTTCTAGAGGTCCCAAGGCCTACATGAGTCTTGAGGGACTAAAATTAAGGTGTTGGCAGGCCTGTGTTCCTCCCGGAGGCTCAAGGGGGAAAATGGTTTGCCTTTTCCAACTTCCTGAGGCCACTTGTGTTCCTTAGCTCAGAGCCCCTTTCCGTTTCCACAGGGCACATCCCTCCAACCTGCTTCTGTCCTCACCTGCCTTCTCCACGTCTGACCTGCCCACCTCCCACCTAGAACTCTTACCATTACGTGGCGTCTACCTGGACCATCCAGACTAATTTCCCTATCTCAAGATCCTTAACTGGACACATCTGCAAAATTTCTTTTGCCATGTAAGGTAATCTGGAGATTAGAGTATGGCCATCCTTGGGAGGCCATGACCGTGCCGTGTTCCACCATAGAGCCGCCAACCAAGGATTACTGTGATTACAAACCACTCTCTTACTTAATACGACATAATTCTCTAGAAATGATAACAGGTTCAGTTTTGACGGACAGCTTGCAAAGAGGGATCGTGGGGAGAGATAATCCTATCACCAGATGTTTTGCCCTCTTTGCTCTAACAGATAATGTTGTTTCCCATCCTTCCCCATCAGTGTCTCGGGAATGTTACATGAGTAGTAAGGTTACTTCATTCTCTTTAGTGACCGAAGCAATATTCTAGAATTAAAGGCAAAAATTAAGACTTTGCTGTTGATAATATTTGAGTGAAACTCTAAATTATAAAATTCTCCCCGATAAACAACTTAACGTCTTCACTTTGATGCCATCAGTATACATTGCCAAATAAACATCTCTGAATTATTCTTAATTACATTACAGAAATGATTACTATCATGGACTTCTGGTAATCATATTGCCTTGGCTGACACGAAGATGGGGGCTGAACATATATTGGTATTTAAACTGGTGATTGTAGACAGGCTGTGTG